>NC_090741.1:100080854-100088354 GCF_036898095.1 Palaemon carinicauda | reverse complement strand
GGGGTAGAGTCTCCCTCGCTGGCCTGACACAGACAAAGGTGGCTTAGCCTCCTTAGGTCACTACCGAAGGTTTCTGTGGATATGATTCCTTCTTTTGTGATCTACCAGACTAGTCGTTGTTGCTGTTCTCGGGGGAGGATAGGTTTCTTTCCCTGGGAGTAGCAACACCTTCCTTGCTTTGGTGCTCTGGGAGCTGGAAAGTATTGCTAGCCTCCCCCCTTGGATCTCCCTTAGGCTAAGATAAGTTTCTTGGCTGCGGGTGATCCGTCAATAAAGCAAGGTTGGTAGGATCCTCTTTTGTCCCTTCCCCCTCTATCTCTGTAATGGCCTAGCCATTACAGTACTGTACGTCGTTCTACATCTGGACCTAGTATAGGTTAGGATGTGGAACTGACTCAGCCCCTTGCCGGCCGGCAGAGCTGCCGGCCGGCAAGAGTCTTTTATTTTGAGTGCTGCCCGGACCTCCCTTGGTCCCTCATCCATGCCTGCCTGTAGAGCCAGACGGCATTGGTCAGGAAGCCTGAATTAGATTCTCCCCTTCCTTATATGCACTCTTTCGGATTGCCGGGCTTGGAGGTAGTGTACACTCTTATCCCTGCATCCATTTTATTTTTCTTCTAGTGCTGTACCCGACCCGGCTGCCGGCCTATGAGGCCGGCAGCCGGGCGGGTGTAGTCCTCTGGTTCTTTTGCTGCCAGCTGGCATCGGTCCTGTACCTTTGCCGGCCGGCTAATGTCAGCCCTTATCTGCCGGTCACCAAGAGTGTGGCCGGCAGCTGGGTACTACCTTGTGTAGTTGCTGGCCGGCAGCCATTGCCGGCTGACATTGGCTGTTGCCGGCCGGCAGTTGCTGCTGGCCGGCACATGCATTTGACCCAGAGTTCTGCCGCCTTATAGCTGTTAAGTAGTATACTTTAAAGCTAGTTATGGTGTGTGCCGGCCGGCAAGTGCCGGCCGGCACGTATCCTCCTATACTGTACTAGTATTTTTCAGTATAACATATACAGTAAGAAGAAAACTATGGTATGGGTTTTGGTACAGCACTGTGTGTTCTAACACTTTTGTGTTTTCTTGCACAGTCCTTTGCTGTTGCCCTACAGATAGGAAAGTGAGTTCTTTCCTGTCAATTATCCAGGATTTTAAAATCATTGCTTAGGTGTGAGCTTCACCTGTTTCCTCTGGAAACCTTGCATTGGTTACTCTAGAAGAGATTAACCATTTGATTTTATTATCTGGAAGGCTGCAACAATGGGTTGTGAGGGAAACACAAGTGTGTGTCTTTCTTTTATGAATTGTTATGCTATACTATGCATATCCAGTGATACATAGATCACTTGATACTCATGGAAATTTCTTCTCTTTACAGGAGGACCCTCCAAAGTTCGGAAATGTTTTCTGCAACGTCAGCAGAAAGAACCTCTGCGGACATGAGTTTTGTAGGAGACACGCAGCATGCGCTGTCTCCAATTATGATCTCCAGTATTGGGACCCTCAGGTATGTACTGTGTGCACTAACCTGATTACTAAGGCTTTTGATTCCCCTAGGACGGCGGAATCAAGGGATATAGCAAGAGAGAAGCTTCGTACCTGGGTAAGGGGCTTCCAAAAGTACACCTCTGGCCCTTATCTTCCAAGTGAGAAGATGAGGGCGTATCTTTTCCCTAAGGCATCAGCTGATGCAGTGATTCCCCAGCCTCAAGAGGAGATCTCCCAAGGTCAGATCCAGGTGGATGCTGAAGTCGCGGTTGCGATGCAAGACATCCAGTTAGATGACAGGATGTCTGACGTGGACGAGCGTTTGGAAGAAGACCTCCTGGCAGAAGGCCAGGATGAAGTTCAAGCCCCGGACGTCGTAGAGGAAGAGGTCGACGAGGTGTTGGCTACTCCGGTTCAGATTCCGGAGCCTATTCCCTCAACATCAGCCGGTCTCCCAGTAGAGCTGGGACAGGCCCTCTCTTCGATTGTTGGAATGATCCAACAAATGCAGAAGGAGAATCAGGAGAAGGCGGCTGCTATGGAACTGTGGATGCAGTGCCTTGCAGAATCACATGGGCCCCAGAAAAGGCTCAATGTGAAAGACCTTCCCTTGTGCTCAGATGCTAACCCATGGAGGTATGCTGAGCACATGCCGATGACGACTGGAAAGATCGTCATCTCGGATAAGCTGGGCTCAGTTCCCCTAGAGAAGGTGGAATTCTGGCCCAGCAAGGCATCATATCCGGACTGCTATGTCCGGCTGAGAAAGGAACCAGCTTCAAGGGAGGAGACAGAGCCGAAGGAGGTCATAGTGATGGACCATGCTAAGGCTCAAGCTATACTTTCATCCTCGATGAAGGAGAGGGGCTTCTCTAACTCGAAGGTAGCTGCATTGAGCAAGAAGCTCCCTTCCTTTGTGTCCTCTCCTGCTAGAGCCTTCCCCTTTTTACAGAAAGGGTTTGCGGCTTTCCTAAAAGCAGTCGAGGCCGGCAAGCCTTGCCCCTCCCTGGAGGAGTGTAAACCCTTGTCGCTGGCCCTGCCTATGGACCACAAAGACTGGAAGGACGTCCATCTGACGTTCTAAGTGGGAAAGTTGGAGGCTGATATTGCCGGACGGCAATTCGGCGAGGACCTCCCTAAGCTGTCTGACTTTCTTTTACGAAGAGAGTTCGAGACAAAAGAAAGACTGGCTGCCTAAATGTCTCTTCAGACTACTCTTGAGACGATGGCAAGTGACCCCAAGGTCCATGAAATGTTCATGGTGGTGGCTAAGACTCACCTGGCCACGGTGACGAAGGACCTTTATGGCTTCGTCAAGGCGAGGAGAGCTTGTAGGGAGTTCGTGTTCACCGGGGCTACGGTGAGGCACGAGCCAAGAAATTAATCTCCTCCAACATTTGGGGAAAAGACCTTTTCCCTACCGATGTGGTCAAAGAAGTTGTTGATAAGGCCGCCGTGGAGAATAGAAACCTTCTCCAGAAGTGGGGCCTGGCTATCAAAAGAAAGTCTTCCCCGGATGAGGGTCCTCAACCAAGGAGGAAGAATATGAGGACTAGGCTACCGTCTCGGCCAGCCAAGCCTTTTAGACAGCAACAGCAACTGCAATTGCCATTGCCTTCAGTGCCCCAGATGGTGGCACAAACCCCGACTACTTTTCAGTGGGTACCCCAGGCTGTGCCGAGTCAGTCCACGGCATTCACCCCAACGTTCGAAAGACAGTCTTCTTCCTTTCGAGCAAAGCCTAGAGGAGCAGCCAGAGGCTCGTCTAGGAGCCCCTCAAGGGGAAGGGGATTCAGGGGTGGTCGTGGTCAGGGAGGCAAGACCTCAGGACGGCAGTCCAAGTGAAATGATACCGGTAGGAGGGAGACTTCTGAAATTTTGGGATCGTTGGACCTTCGATCCCTGTGCCCACAGCCTACTCAAGAATGGACTGGGCTGGAGCTGGTACAGCACTCCACCCCCGTGCCTTCAGTGTTTTCATCACTCCACCCCCGTTCTGGAGGAGTACGTTCAAGAACTGTTGGAGAAAAAGGTGATCCAAAAGGTGAAGTTTATCAAATTCCAAGGGAGGCTGTTTTGTGTTCCCAAGAAAGACTCGGAAAAGCTGAGAGTCATTCTGGACTTGTCGCCACTCAACAAGTTCATAGTGAATTGCAAATTCAAAATGCTAACACTGCAACACATAAGGACCTTACTGCTCAAGAGGGCATACTCAGTCTCTATAGACTTGTCAGACGCCTATTGGCACATTCCAATCAGCCGTCAACTCTCCCCCTACCTAGGGTTCAGGCTACAACGGAGACTATACGCCTTCAGAGCCATGCCATTCGGGCTAAACATAGCCCCAAGGATTTTCACGAAGCTGGCGAGCGCAGCTCTTAAACAATTACGCATAAAGGGAATTCAGGTAGTAGCCTACCTGAATGCTTGTAAGCTTCCAGTCAAGTGATCCAGTTCCTAGAGTACCTAGGCTTCAAGATCAACAGAAAAGTCTCGACTTTCTCCATCTCAAAAGTTCCAGTGGCTGGGAATCCACTGGGACCTTTTGTCACACCGTTTCTCCATCCCGGCGAAGAAAAGGAAGGAGATAGCGGGTTCTGTCAAGAGACTTCTAGATTCCGAAAGGATATCAAGACGCGAACAGGAGAGGGTACTAGGCTCTCTCCAGTTTGCTTCGGTGACAGACCCAGTGCTAAGAGCACAGCTAAAGGATGCAACCGGAGTTTGGAGAAGTTATGCATCAAACGTGCGAAGAGATCTGAGAAGACCAGTGCCGCCTCGGCTACGTACTCTTCTCAGGCCTTGGTCCCAAGCCAGACATCTAAAGAAGTCGGTTCTTCTTCAGCCACCTCCCCCGTCGATGACGATTCACTCAAACGCCTCAAAGGAGGGATGGGGAGGTCACTCTCATCGGAAAAAAGTCCAGGGGACTTGGTCCAAGCTATTCAGGACCTTTCACATAAACTTTCTAGAAGCTATGGCAGTGCTCCTTACCTTAAAGAAAGTCTCCCCGCGTCACTCGATCCACATAAGATTGGTGATGGACAGCGAGGTAGTTTTGAGATGCTTGAATCGACAAGGGTCGAGGTCACCACCTCTCAACCAGGTAATGCTGGCCATTTTCCGATTGGCGGAAAAGAAGAAGTGGTACCTGTCGGCAGTTCACCTTCAAGGAGTCCGCAACGTGACAGCGGACGCTCTATCCAGGTTCACACCGATAGAGTCGGAATGGTCCTTAGACGCAGGATCATTCTCCTTCATTCTGAATCAAGTCCCAGAACTGCAGATAGACCTCTTTGCGACGAAAGACAACAAGAAGTTGCACATGTACGTGTCCCCGTACGAGGACCCCTTAGCGGAAGCAGTGGACGCGATGTCCCTCGACTGGAACAGATGGTCCAGGATTTATCTGTTCCCCCTCACAACCTTCTGTTGAGGGTCCTCAACAAACTGAGATCCTTCAAGGGGGTAGCGGCAATAGTGGCCCACAAGTGGCTGAACAGCATGTGGTTCCCCTTGGCGTTGGAACTACAGCTGAAGTTTGTGCCGCTACCACATCCAGTTCTGACCCAGCGAGTCCAGAAGTCGACTGTCTGCGCTTCATTACAGAAAACCCGGACCCTGCAGCTCATGATTTTCTCTCCCTTGCGGTGAGAAAGCGTTTCGGGATTTCGAAAGCCAGCATAGACTTCCTAGAGGAATATAATGGCAAATCGACTAGAAGGCAATATGAGTCATCTTGGAGAAAATGGGTGGCCTTTGTAAAGGCGAAGAATCCGCAGGAGATCTCGACAGACTTCTGCTTATCTTTCTTCATCCACCTCCATGGTCAAGGGTTGGCAGCTAACACGATTTCAGTGCGTAAGTCTGCTTTGATGAGACCCATTTTATATGCCTTCCAGATCGACCTAGGTAACGAGATCTTTAATAAAGTTCCGAAAGCCTGCGCTAGGCTCAGACCTTCAGCACCTCCAAAGCCCATTTCATGGTCTTTAGATTAAGTTCTTCATTTCGCTTCCCTGTTGAGCAATGAAGAATGTGCGTTAAAGGATTTGACACAAAAAGTTATTTTCCTATTTGCACTCGCGTCCGGGGCCAGGGTTAGTGAGATTGTAGCCCTCTCGAGAGAGGCAGGTCGTGTTCAGTTCCTGGATGGGGGGGAACTGAACCTGTTTCCGGATCCTACGTTTCTCGCCAAGAATGAGTTACCCACCAACAGGTGGGGTCCCTGGAGAATCTGCCCTCTGAAAGAAGATGCATCTCTATGTCCAGTAGAATGCCTAAAGGTCTATCTTCGTAGAACTTCAGACTTCAAGGGTGGTCAACTATTCAGGGGAGAAACATCAGGCTCAAATTTATCTCTGAATCAACTCAGAGCGAAAATCACATATTTTATTCGCAGAGCGGATCCTGACAGTACACCCGCAAGTCACGATCCGAGGAAAGTTGCCTCATCCTTAAATTTCTTTAATTGTATGGACTTTGAACATCTCCGTTCATACACTGGCTGGAAGTCTTCCAGAGTGTTCTTTCGCCACTATGCGAAGCAAGTAGAGGAACTAAAGAGATCTGTGGTAGCAGTGGGTTGTGTTGTTAACCCTACTGTTTAACTCTGCGAGGAACAGTGGTCTTAATTGGGACAATTAAGTCCAAGGTGAGTGTGTAGGTACATACTGTACTACAAACTAAATGAGGGCACCGAGTGCCCACATAGATTGTTCCTTTTTTCAAAGGTGAACCTAGCATAAGTGCAGACATGTGTGCCGAGCGTTTCTAACGCTAATGTGATTGATTTGTAATACAGACTTTTATGACTTGATACCTCGGTATCTTAAAAAAGTAGCATTTGATGTTTTTTCTTTCAGATAAACAAGTTCTGTTTACTATCATACTTATGCTTAAAGTTTTGGGTTATTCTCTTTATATATATATATATATATATATATATATATATATATATATATATATATATATATATATATATATATATATATATATATATATATATATATATATATATATATATATATATATATATATATATATATATATATATATATATTTGTTGTTAACCTGTCTATTTATTGTCTGTCAATAAACTTGTTCTTGAGAACCTTGCGTCTCTTTCACCTGTGTCAATTTATTGGTATAATTGAGCATGTACCTTATCTGGGATCATTCTAATAGAATTGTTCTTTTATGCAAGCTATGTTGCATTGGTTTATGAAGTCCCCTAATGGGAGGACTCCGTCCCATAAAGGGACGAGGGCGGTTTTATTAGTTTCTTCCTATGCGGATATAAACCTTTGTCCAATACAAGTATTGTGCGGATTACTGGTCAATATTCATATTGACGCAGTGGTTCTTTACAAACTATGCTTTAATTAATATAGGGCGAGACCACTATATTAGCTTGCCTGGTATTCATACATAGGTATATGTACTCTTCGAGACTTTTCCAGAGTCTAGTAGGACTCTTCCCTGTAGGGGGCAGGAAGCTCTAACATGGTTTATAGTTAGTTGAAAAGATGTATAACGGTAACATCTTAGGTCTCTAGGTCTAGTCGACCGGGAAAAATTACCTCCGGGGAGTACGGCACGTTCTGAGAATCCACAGATACAGTAATGCTTTGGTATACTTCCATCAGGACGACATGGCTTGAGCCCAAAAAACGGATTTTGAGCGAAGCGAAAAATCTATTTTTGTCGTCCTGATGGACCCGCCCTTGCCTTTCTAAGAAAGGGTTGTAGGACCCCTCCCTACATACAGTATCTGTAGCACCTCGTGTACGCTACAAGGAATACAGATGGCGCCAGGATTGGCGCCAGGCACGCTTACGAATCGGGAGATAGGGAGCCTTGGGAGCGGCTCCCCCTTTTTCTTTCCCGAATTCGTTTCTTGCTAATTGTCCCCTGCGAGACGAATCTCTGTTCGGGATGCATATTGCCATGTGGCGTGACAAGAATACGTCCTCTGATATGTCGCGATATCCCTTTCAGGTGGGATATTCGCTCCAGGAGTTAG
>NC_090741.1:100065854-100073354 GCF_036898095.1 Palaemon carinicauda | reverse complement strand
CCTTTCATTTTCCACTTGAATTCTTGCCTCTTTGACTGTAGAGATTCGAGCCTCATTAAGTCTGTTTCCCTTTGTTTTCAACCTCCTGACCTTTGAAGAGCATTGTCCTCCGCAGGTGTTTTCCAGTGCGCTGTGTACTTCGGAGTAAAGGCTACTCTTTAAGCTCATACTCTTTGTTTGTTCTCTTAAGAAGATAATGATGTTTGTATTTTCTAGTTTTGCTCAATTTAATAGATGGAGATAATAAGGAAAACACTGCAAACTGTTAATTGTCATTTTTATAATGTGTTTGGATTTTACTGATTAAAAAGTTTTTTTTCTTTTTTTCCCTGTTGTTGGCTGAATTTGAATTAAAATCCAGATAATGTGAAACGTTTAATGTGTAGGAATCGTTTTTCACTCAAATTCATACAAATATGTCATTCTATTTTTCCATTCCATATTTTCTACAAATATATCCTTCTATCCTTCCCTTTTACAATTCCTACAAATATATCCTTTCTATCTCTTCTATAATTTATACAATTACATCCTCCTACCTTTCCTTTCTATAATTTCTACAAACATATCGTTCCATCTTTCCAGTCTATGATTTCTATAAATACATTCTTCTAACCCTCCTTTCTATAATTTCTACAAATATATCCTCTCTATATTTCATTTCTATAATCTCTATAAATACATTTTTCTAACTCTCCCTTTTATAATTTATACGAATATATCTCTCTATTTGTCTTTTCTGTAATTAGATACAAATAAAACTATAGCTCTTTTGAAAAGGTAATTTTCTAGGAAAAAAAAATACCACAACACGAACACATTACGACTAGTTGGGTTAATACCACCATTAGTCAAATTCCCCTGAATACCTTCACACCATATTTGCCCTTTGATATAGGGTTGGCGTAACGTGAACCTACCATCCACCAATACTTCTAGTCTGTCCAAAAAATCGGATTTTGAGTGAAGCGAAAAATCTATTTTTGGGTGAGATAGCCATGTCATCCTGATGGAAGGTTCCTGTAAGTAGCTTCCTAGGGTATATTTGACTACAGTGACATTCCCAGAGAATTTAACTTAAGGTCTTCAGAATTCTAACTCCTGGCGCCAATATCCTTAAAGTTTCCTTTTAGGATATCGCATAATATCAGGGGACGTAATCTTGACATGCCACATAGCAATCTGCACCCCGCAAGGCGTTTACGGGAAAAAGTGGCAAAATAAAAGAGGAGCCGTTAATAAGGTTCCCTTCCTCCGTTACTGTTTGAGTACTCAGAAGGTGCCATAATCGCCGCCATCTTTCTTCCTTGTAACGTTGAGCCGGTACTTATAGATACAATATTGTTGGGAGGGAACCTTCCAAGGCCTTCCATAGAAAGGAGGGCGGGTCCATCAGGACGACATGGCTATCTCACCCAAAAATAGATTTTTCGCTTCACTCAAAATCTGTTTTGTGGGCTCAGGCCATGTCGTCCTGGTGGTAGTTTACCAGAGAATTAATGTATCCGTGAATTTCCCAGTTGTGCCTTAAGCCTCAAGACAATATATCTTTGGTCATTTAGACCTTAGAGACCTATGACATTACCATTATGTGTCATTACTTCTAATCATGAACTATGTTAGTGCTCCCTGACCCCTACAGGGAGGTCCTGCTAGACTCGGGAAAAAAGTCTCGAAGATTGCATATTTCAAATGACCAACCTAGTAACCAAAAGGGCATACAGATCTCACTGTATGCCATAAGCCAAAGTTTGTATTTATAAACCCAACATGGGTACATGTAAGCCACCATAGCATCCAAGGTATATCAGCCCAGCTGTATACCACAGCAGACAAGTTTCTATCTGTATCGAACTTGATTTAATATGAAGGAGAATGATCTTGCATCTAGGGACCATTTTGACTCTATCAGAGTTAGCCTGGATAAAGCGTCCGCCGTCACATTGCGGAACCCTTGAAGGTGAACTGCTGATAAGTGCCATCTCTTCTTTTCCGCTAAGCGGAAGATGACCGACATTACTTGGTTGAGTTGAGGTGATCTCGAGCCTTGACGATTCAGACATCTCATTATCACCTCACTGTCCTGAATCAGTCTTATGTGGACCGAAGGGCAAGGGGATAATTTCTTCAGTGTAAGAAAGACTGCCATGGCCTCCAAAATGTTGATGTTGAAGGTCTTGAATAGAGAGGACCAAGTTTCTTGAACTTTCCGATGATGAGAGTGACCTCCTCATTCTTCCAACGATGCGTCTGTGTGGATGATGACAGAGGGTGGAGGCGGTTGCGGAAGTGTTGACCTCTTCAAATTTCTGTCCTCTGACCATTGCTTGAGAAGTGATCGAAGTCGGATCGGTATTGGTCTTCTTAGATCTCTTTGAGCGTTTGATGCGTATCTTCTCCAGACTCCTGATGCATCTTTTAGACGTGCTCTTAGCACTGGGTCTGTCACTGATGCAAACTGGAGGGAGCCCAGCACTCTCTTGAAATCCTGCTGGATTTTAGTAGTCTCTTGACAGATCCCACTATCTCTCTCCTCTTCTTTAATGGAATGGAGAGGCGATGTGACTGTAAGTTCCAATGTATACCTAACCATTGAAACTTCTGAGCTAGAGACAGTTGAGACTTTTTCGTGTTGATTTTGAATCCCAGATGTTCCAGGAACTGGATCACTTTCTTGGATGCTTGCATGCATTTCGTCTCGGATGCTGCCCACACCAGCCAATCGTCCAGATAGGATATCACCTGGACACCTTGTAGGCGTAGTTGTTGAACGACTGTTTCTGCAAGCTTCGTGAAGATCCTTCGGGTTATGTTCAGTCTAAAGGGCATGGCTCTAAAAGCGTACTTTCTTTTTTGTAGCCTGAATCCTAGGTAGGAGGAGAGTTGGAGATTGATCGGAATGTGTCAATAGGCATCTGTCATGTCTATGGAGACTGTCTATGCCCTTTTGGGCAGCATGGCCCTTATGTGTTGAAGGGTCAGCATCTTGAACTTGTCATTTTCTATGAACTTATTGAATGGCGACAAATCCGGGATGATTCTGAGTTTGTCTGAGTGCTTCTTGGGAACACAAAACAGCCTTCCTTGGAATTTGATGAACTCTGCCCTCCTTATCACCCGTTTGCTCAAGAGCTCTCGGGTATATTCTTCCAGAACAGGGATGGAGTCTTGGAAGAATTGAGGGAATGATGGTGGAGCTGTCCTCCAGCTCCTACCCAGTCCGTTCTTGAGTAGGCTGTGGCCCCAGGGATCGAAGGTCCAACGATCCCGAAACAGTTGGAGTCTTCCCCCTACCGGAAGCATCTCATTGCTTCTGGTTTCCGGAGGGCTTGCCTCCATGACTGCGTCCTCCCCTACCCCCTCTTCCTCTCGAGGGACGTCTAGAGGAACCTCTATTTGACCGCGTACCTTTAGGGCGAAAGGTAGTGGTCTGCCTCTCATAGGCGGGAGTGAAGGCTGGTGACTGAGTCACCACCTGCTGGGGTACCATCTGGTAGGTGGGTTAGGGCTGTGCCACCGTTTGAGGCACCAGAGTCATGGGAAGTTGTTGTTGCCTAGCAGGGCGAGAAGGCAACCTTGGCCTCTTTGTCTCCCGTTTCGGTTGGGGACCCTCATCCAGGGAAGACTTCCTTTTAGCCAACATGCCCCACTTCTGGAGAAGATTCCTATTCTCCGTGGCGGCCTTGTCGACTATCTCTTTGACCACTTCATTAGGGAAGAGGTCTTTCCCCCAAATGTTGGAAGATATAAACTTCCCGGGTTCGTGTTTTGCCTCAGCCGAGGCAAACATGAACTCCCTACAAGCCCTTCTAGCCCTAACAAAGCTATAAAAGTCTTTGACTATGGTTGCCAAGTGTGTTCTGGCTATAACCATGAACATATCTGGGGACCTATGTTCACTGGCCATTGTCTCCAAGGTCACCTGGAGGGACAGAGAGGCAGCAAGCCTTTCTTTCATGTCCTGCTCCCTACGCAGGAGAAACTCTGACAACTTGGGGAGGTTTTCGCTAAACTGACATCCAGCGATATCGGCCTCCAACTTCCTAACTGAGAAGGTAAGCTGAATATCCTTCCAGCCATTATGATCTGTCGGCAGGACTAGGAAAAGGGGCCTACACTCCTCCAGTGTAGGTCAAGGTTTCCCAGCTTCCACTACCTTGATCACTGCCTTGAACCCTTTTTCCACCAAGGGGAAGGCCATTGACGCTGTAGCAAGAAAGGAAGGGTGTTTCTTACTCAGGGATGGCACCTTAGAGTTGGTGAAGCCCCTGTCCTTCAGACTGCTGGCTAGCAAAGCTTGAGCCTTTGTATGGTCAAGCACTATGACCTCCTTGGGCTCTGTCTCCTCCTTGGATACAGGTTTCGTCCTTAGACGAACAAACCAGTCAGGATAGGAGTCAAACCTGGGTCAGAACTCAATGTCCTCGATAAGGACAGCTCCAAGCTTTTCTGATATGAAGATCTTACCATTCGTTATTGGCATGCCTCCATGGGTTTACCTCGGAGCACGAGGGAGGATCCTTCACATTAAGTCTCCTATGAGACCCACGGGCCGCTGCTAGCTGATGAATCTCCTTCCTTAGCGCAGCTTCGCTTTCTTTGCTCTTCTTCTGAAAGGTCTCCATCATGCCTCTGATGGCAGACAGGGTGTCATCGGACTTATCAGGTGGAGGAGCGGAGGACGTAGAGGGCACTGGTTCTGGGTCAGGAACCGACGAAACCGACACTGTTTCGACCTCATCCTTTTCCGTCTCTGGAGCCAATGTTGACTCCTCTTCTTGACCTTCAGCCAGAAGGTCCTTTTCAGTATCCTCTGACACCTCTGACATCCTCTCATCATCTACAGTAGATGGATGTCCTTCATCGCATCCGAAACATCCGTGTCCACTGCTATCTGGATGCAAGGGATCTCAGGGTGAGGCTGAGGAATGACAGCATCCACAGATGCTTTGGGGAATATATAGGCCTTCATACGCTCATTGGGGAGGTAAGGCCCCGTGCCATTCTTCTAGAAGCCACGAACCCATCTGCTCAGCTTGTTCCGAGCTGCATCCCTTGACTCCGTTGTCTTGGGGTTCTCAAAAGCCTCATAAACCAATTCTTTGCACACTGTAAATACCTGGG
This sequence comes from Palaemon carinicauda, assembly GCF_036898095.1. Classification (NCBI taxonomy): domain Eukaryota; kingdom Metazoa; phylum Arthropoda; class Malacostraca; order Decapoda; family Palaemonidae; genus Palaemon; species Palaemon carinicauda. The sequence goes on along the minus strand of NC_090741.1, from coordinate 100,068,230 downwards.
GGTCCCAATATTTGAGAGGTCCCTTGGTGATGGAACAACGGGAGTGCGTCCTACACTCCAGGTGGCCGCAGAATTCCCTGCTACGCATGTTGCAAAAGACGCTGCCGCACTTCACATGGTCCTCCTGTAAAGAGAGGAAAATAAAATGAGTATAATGTAGTTCATCTCACTAGATAAACTAATAAATATTAATAATAATATTTTCCATTTTATTTTATAGCATATAGCATAGGATAGATAAGATAGAAATGAATTACGAAAGACACATACATGTGTTTCCCGCCAAGCTAATTGCTTTGACCTCCCTCAATATTAACCCTAGCGTTATCCTCCTCAGGAGGCCCTGTGGAAGAGTCTAGCCTATAAGGATAGAAGAGTGTAACCAACACTAACTTCCAAAAGGATTAATAATGATGGTCATTAATAACTGATCATCTATTAATATATAGAAAGGGAATTCCTTTCCCTATCTTATAAGGTCTCAACAATAGACTGTGCCTGGACATACAGAGTACGTTGGAAAATTTCAACTACTTTATACTTTTATACCATAGTCTTCTGTCTTCTGTCTGCAGTATGCTCTATACTACAGATGTACTGGCTACTGTATATACATATACTGTAGTTGTCGTTGGCATATAGCCAGCAAGGCTAGTACCTAAGGCACAGTTCAACTGACACAATATTGAAAAATTAGTAGCCGGCGGTCCACTAGATTGCCGGTGGCCCACCGGATTGCTGGCGGCCCACCGGATTGCTGGTGGCCCACTGGATTGCCGGCGGCCCACCGGATTTCCGGCGGCTTACCGGACGCCGTCGGGTCACCGGCTGTCGGCACACTAGCCCAGACAGCATTCTATGTGACAGGGTAGTTGCCGGTAGACCGAACTCGGACGGCTTTGCCGGCTAAGTCAGTTGTGTCAGTGAATCATTGGCTGTCAGTCCACAAGTCTAGCCAGCGTCTCGCCGGCTAGGTTAGTGGCCGGCATCCGCCAATTAGGTTAGTACCTTGCGGTACTAGCCAAGAGAAAGAGAGAAAGCAAGGAGTGAAGGGTTATGTAAGAGCACTGTCTCACTTCCTTCCTCCAGAATGAGGGTTCTAATGGAAGAGGAGAATATAAGATAATCAAGCTTCCACCCATCCAACTTCGTTGCCAGTCCCTGCCGGTCATAGGATGTGAATGGCAGCCCAAGGGAGGACCGAAGAACACTCCAAAGTAAATGGATCTTCTGCTGGCAGCTGGTCCTGCCGACACAACTATCCCAGAACTCTGTGTCCGATAGGGAAGCTGAACAGCTAGACCATACAAGCAGAAGCCCAAGCCGGCCCTACAACCTGCCGGCAAGCGGAGAGATTACAGGATGACGGTCTAAGGGATCTGATTGCTAGGCCATCACTAAAGGACAGAATGGGAAGGGAAAAGGGTCCTGTATAAGGTGTGAGAAGAGCCAGGAAGCTCTGTTTCAGTATCGGCGCCATCCTAGGCAGACGGTGAATTTATTCCCCAGCCGAGGGTCTGCCAAAAGAGTAAGGGGGCCGGCATCCTCTAGCCGCCACCCTTAATCATAGAGAAACACAGTTCCAGTGCCGGCGCCATCCTAGGCAGCAGAATAATCTCTATTCTTCAGCCTAGGATCTGCGAGCACAGGACTAGTCAATTAAACCACAGGGAGAAGGGGAATCACATGACCCCTTTAAGTGCAGACTAGGGAGGCAAAGCGTCCTATGCCAACAACCAAAACCCGACAGGGGAATGTATTCACCCTGTCGACCAGATGTTAGCACACGACAAGTACTCTGAGGTTCTGATCTAAACCCAAAGCTTACCATCTGTAGCTAGGGGAAGGGGCAGAAAAAACTCTAGCCTAGTCTTGCCTGAATGACAACTCTAAGCAAGACCAACTAGGATTGTAGCCTTAAGCTACACTCAGAGGGAATGAGGGATTACCCTATATATGAGGGTAATGGGGGAGATTGTATGAAAGTATACTGAAGCCACTAGGTTACTAGCCTAGTGACAGTGAGATCGACTACCTAACCCATCGAAGCTATCTTGTTTACTATCTTGGAAGAGGAAAATATTTTATGCAATCAATATATCTTATATGTATAATTTGCCTGATATCTTCATTTAATTTTATTAATACTAGGAACACTTATTATATCATGCAAGAGAGTAAACTAGAACGCCTAGGCTAGGAAGCCTAGCGTAGACAAGATCAGCTACCCAATTTGCCGAACTAAATGAATACTATTGGCTTAATATAATTAATTCTTTGCAATGAAGACTAAATAGCTAAATATTCATTTAGCTATTATACCGGGAAAGTCATTCTGGCTAACTAAATAACTCATGCGTTACGAACGACAGCGCC
>NC_090741.1:100055854-100058354 GCF_036898095.1 Palaemon carinicauda | reverse complement strand
GATTTCCTGAAATAAAGTCTTAGTTGAAATAAATGTCTATATATATATATATATATATATATATATATATATATATATATATATATATATATATATATATATATATATATATATATATATATATATATAATGTCTCTAAAACATATGTGATATACATCTCATATATCTAAATACTGAGCCATGATTAGATTATGATATAAAAGATATGGAAGTGTTTAGCGCGCGTGTGTGTGTGACCTTTACAATACTTCCAAGGTTGAACTTGGAATTCAGTATTACCGTAATCCTTGAGAAATATTCCTTGCTGATCTTTTTTTTTTTTTTTTTTTTTTTTATTTCCTGGAGTTTGATATTATCTGCTTCCAGGATCACCAATATCCTCTATATCTTTGATTTTCCATGTTGAGTAGACTCAATCTCCAGATGGTTTTTTCTTTCGTTTTACATACTATTGAACATTTGCCATGCGAAACTCACTCTCATATCCTAAATAATGATCAAAGACATTGAGTTTTTATTATAAATGGGAGGTGATGGTAATGGATGATAAGTCAATGAAAAATAAATGCAAATTAATTTGCGTTAACAGGAATTGCTTGAATAAATCACAGATATTGGAGTAGCATAAATTCTTAGTTGATATATGTGTATATATATGCATATATTATATATCTATGTATAAATCCTTCATATGTTTATGTGTGTATATATATGTGTCTGTGTGTATGTCACTAACACACGCGTGACATGTAACTCATATATTCAAATATTGTGCCAAAAATAGCTTCTGATATAAAAGATAATTTTCCTAAGGTATTTAATCCCATGGTTGAGCGAATTTGATATAAAAAGCAAGTTTATGCTATATCCATAGATATGTTTATATATCGTATATGTACTCATGTACGCATATATCTATATATATATATATATATATATATATATATATATATATATATATATATATATATATATATATATATATATATGAATATATACACACACACACACACACACACACATATATATATATATATATATATATATATATATATATATATATATATATATATATATATATATATATATATATATATATAGGGTAAATATGCATGTGTATATAAGAGTATAAGCCTTCCATAAGATTGGGATATGCATGTAACCTCTACCATTTCTAGACAAGTGTTAGTTGCTTCGTCAATATAACCTAAACTCAGTCAAAAATCAATTAAAATAGAATTAAAAATGGTATCCATCTTAATTTCTGATAGTCGCACACAATTATGGATCAACTTAATTCTTCGGACCTTCGTAAGTCTATTTTCCAGTCAGATTCCTGCCAACTCTGTCTATCGCCGTATAATTCGAAAATCAAATAGATTTTGGACGACGAAGTTCACGTCATTCATTTTTACCAAATAATGATGAATTGTATTATAAGACCAACGAACTCTTTTTAAGACCCTTATTGATTTCATTTTCATCATAAATTTCCTCTGTAACTCATCCCTTTTTCAGAACCTTCACCTAATTTGCAAAAAAAAAAAAAAAAAAAAAAAAAAAAAAAAAAAAAAAAAAAACGCCATTTTTTATGGTTGCGTTTTACGTTCTAAGCTGATTTGGGAAATGGCATGGGGTCGGTGATGGATGATTAAATCTCTCTCTCTCTCTCTCTCTCTCTCTCTCTCTCTCTCTCTCTCTCTCTCTCTCTCTCTCTCTCTCTGCATTCATAATTTTTAACTTCCTAGACATGAATCATCCACTTAACAAACTTTCACATCGGTAGACTCACTCACGCAGTATACATATCAAACCATCCATACACTCACTGCGCTGTTCACTTTAATCTTTCTCTGACCCATACACTTCCTTTCCAATACTCTTTCTCGCCAGCTATACGACCCTTTATATGTCTTCTTCTCCTCCTACCTCCTATCAACATTGAATTATTCACAGTTTTCACTCGCCTACTGTAGCTCATTTATTTTGAATGGCCGGACCACTTCAAAATCCATTGATCCAATTTCTCACACGTGTTATTCTTTTATCATGTACACATGTCTCAACATTTCCCACTTTATCAGTTTTATCATAATATATACTAAGTAGACAATTCATGCCAGCAGTTTTGACCCCATTTCTTTCATTGCCATTCTTCATTCCCTTTCAGCATCTACACTTTCTTTTTAATATATGTAAATTTCTTTGGCTATCTTTTTATACATTCTTATCATGGATTTTTCAGTAATTCAATCGTGATTCTCTCTTTCAGATAAATCCTGTTATCTTTCTTGCCTCACTTTTTTGTGTGACTTTTCTCATCACCCAGTACTCCTTTGTCCTCAATTCCATTTTCCCCAATTCCCAGATTTTGGTCACATTTACTTTCAATTTTCCTCTCTTACAATAATTCCAAATTCTTTTTTAAGCTTCTGCAGTTTTTTTCCACTGTCTGCAATTACTTTGTTATCATCGGCAAATGTATAATATTCTACTCCAC
>NC_090741.1:100050854-100053354 GCF_036898095.1 Palaemon carinicauda | reverse complement strand
TTCCCAATTGTACATTTTATCGATTTTTATACGATTTTTTATTATGTGGGTTTTGCATTATTAAGAACTAGCGTACACGACCCGTCAAAAATGACGATTCAATATTTATATAGAAATGCGCACACACAGATTCAACCGCTTTCCTCATAGGGTACCCTCTATACCAGGCTACGACTACTCTCTCTCCCCTTACACGGGGGATGGTGAGAGGCCAAGTAGTTATACGTCTGGTAATGTGCTGAGCGTGACCAGAAAGAAATTTCTATACTCTATAAATATTTATTTATTAATAAATATATCCAGAAACTTGCTCTGTATTACATAAGGAAGATTGAATTCTATGAGCTGAATTTAAACACATTCTTTGAATATTCCAATGTGAAGCGTAGAATGTGGCAATCCCATTATCCTCCTTTGTGAGGCATAATCAGTACACAAGGTTTACATAAATAAGTGTTATAGCACCTAACTCACGAATAGTAGGTCTGTGGATCACTCTCCTACCTGCGCCAGCCACTTCTAATGAGATTAAACCATGTAGGGATATAAAATGACATTAAATATTTATGGATGTGATAACAGAATAAGTGATGATTCAGCAATAAATTAATTTGTAAGCAAATACATTTAATTGATTTTAGTATAGCGTGACAGAATTCATATCTGGCCACCCACAAATTATAATTCTGTTCATCCTATCCCCCCTCTCCTTCTCTCCCTTCTTCCGCGCCTTCATCCGAACGTGTAAGAGAAATTAGGCAATTTTGAAGCCAATATTTCGTTGTGAAGTAAATCGAGGCGAACTTAATGGATGTTTTTTTTTTTTTTTTTTTTTTTTTTTTTTTTTTTTTTTGAAGAGAAACTCTTGTGAGTGGAAGTTAATGGCTTTTTGAAGGACCATTAACTAGAGAGAGGGGGAGAGGGGCAAGTCGTTAGGAGACCGATTCTGAAATTACATTTTAGTCGAAACAGAAAGAATAGAAAAGTTAAACTTTAAGAAATCATTAAATTTGACTTCAGACTAGATCAAAGAGATATGATTTGATTGTTTTAGAGAATATAGAAAAGACAATAAATATAAACTGTCAAAAGTGTCGGACTAAACTCTATATAAAAGCTTTTGCAGTTGTATGAATTCTCCTGTAATTATGTAAACAGCGAATAAAAATGAGTAGGAAGTTGTTTCAAGATGATCATTTATAAAAAGAAGGTCACTATTCTTATATTGATAATAATATTAATCACAAGAACAACAAGGTTTATGATAATAATAATAATGATAATAATAATAATAATCAATTGTAATTTGCTTGAGCTTTTCTGCAAGAAAGATTTGTTGAATATTTTTGGCACTTCGTAACTTTGGAGATCTTCAAAGAGGAAAGTTGTGCTCCGAGTGGAAATGACCTTTTCTTTATAAGTGGAGAAAAATAGAAACTCTCATTCTATAAGTTTTTTTTTTTTTTTATTAGCTGAAGAAGATGAAATGCTTGTTAGTGCTTTGAGGGTTTTTTACCAAGAGGATCTCACCTACAAGAAAGGGCAAGTGTCTGTATATATATATATATATATATATATATATATATATATATATATATATATATATATATATATATATATATATATATATATATATATATATATATATATATATATATATATATATATATATATATATATATATGTATATATATATTATATATTTTATATATGATATATATATATATATATATATATATATATATATATATATATATATATATATATATATATATATATATATATATATATCATATCATATATATGGCTCTCCCTTCCATCCCTCGAGTAGAGGGAGGAGTAGTGCTTATACCCTTGGGTGTGTGTGCATATCTATCTACTGTAAATGTTCATTTTACCTACTTTTCTTTAAGGACTGCTTTTCTGGTCCCACACAGCATGGGAACCCAAATCTCTACAGGACCTTCACATTCATTTTATCTTATACATTCCAAGGCATTCAACATTTCACACCGCATATTGCTCGTTTATTGTTAGGTCCACATTATGGAAGCACTTATAATGAGACTTGGATATTCGCTCAAGAGCGACATTTTATAAGACAATCGCTCAGTTTTAACCATGATATAAGAAGGTCAGCAAATGTCTACGAAGTTTCTCTTAGATTGTATGAGCAGGATGGAAGGAGATCATTATTTTTTTCACTGAGGAATTTGGTGACTCCAGTGTTATTCATAAGGTCCACCACACTTGAGAGAACTAAGTATTGCTAGAAAGCTGCAGGCCTGTTTACACATATATCACTGAAATGGAAGAGCCAGTAAATTTGGATAAGTCTTGTTGAGATCAAGACTTGTTTTAAAGTTGCAGAACACTTGTTGAAAATAACGAACCAATTTTCCATCAGGAAATACTATCAATTATTCGTCCTTCCTAATCTTTATCTTGGGATAAGAGATCGCGTAAAGCTACTATTATGTTAAGCAAAAGATTGTCTTTT
>NC_090741.1:100040854-100045854 GCF_036898095.1 Palaemon carinicauda | reverse complement strand
AAACTTTTCAAAAATTCTTGGAACGAACATGCAAAGTTTAATGTTGAAAGGACTCAAGGAAGTTTGAAGAATAATATTGAGATGAAGTTTTCCTAAATAATTTGTCTCAAGTTTTACGGAGTTTTGATGCAACAACTTTGGAAATCTCTGAAATGAAAGCAAAAACCCGGATGCTGGGTCACCATTTTCTTATTTCTTCGATTTATTTTTTATATTAAAAGCATTGTTTATAGCGCATACGGTTTAAAGGTCACTCATGAATAGTATCAGCAAGGAACAGTGACAATGCCCTAGAGACTGGTCACATGTGCATATGATCACCGCCCCGTCCCCAACCAAGTTAGGACCAGGAGGAGGCAGGCAATGACTATTGATGACTCCCCAGGTAGACCTATAGGCTTCTCCAACCCCAACTTCTTAGCCCACTAGGAGGGTGAGGTTGCAGACACTATAAGAAAATAAAAAGCATAAGCTGGTCTCGAACTTCAGTCTAGCAGATCGCCAGGCAAGGACGTTTCCAATAAGCTACCACAACCCTTTATGACTTTGAATATTAAACAAACAATAATAACGCCTATAATGATCTTCCTTTGGTTGCAAGACCCTTTCAATGCATTGCCTTGCGTATCAACTGATAATTGTTGTTCTTTTCATAGTCAGCTTTAGGTCAGGGATGGAGTTGGCACCGTGGTCTCAGTCGACGTCGGCATCCGTAAATAACTGTTCAAAGTTTTTAAGGTCCAGATGCCTTTTAGCTCTAATACCTCCTATTCATTGACCTTTGACCTAGGGTGTAAGTGTGGCTTAGAAATATAAAACATTAGTCTTTTGGCTGACGAAATTTGAGCACCTTAGCTAGCTCAATAATGGATCATCAGACTACTTACAAGATTGTAAGTAGTCTGTGAGTTACTTCATTTTTGGCCAGTACCATCTTAGCAGTTATTCCATCGTATCCCTGGGCTTTTCATCTCTTTATTTTTTTAGGATAGCTTCGACTTCAAACATACTAAATTCATTCATGGACACATCAAGGTCTTCATCAGCTTCAGCAATATCAATTAAATTATTCCCTTCATATCTCCTATTCATAACCTCACTAAAGTGTTCCATCCAACGTTGTCTTTCTTCATCTTCCGATGCTATAACAGACCCATCTCTTTTTTTGATGGGTACATGCTTATTCCTCTTTGTCCCCATTCAAGATTTCATTAATAATTCTACTAGCAATTCTTACACCATATCCACTCCCTAAATTCATACCTTTGTCAGCCTCATCTGCTTTACTGTCTAAATGTTCTCTCCAGTCATTCCTGGCTTTTCTTTTGACCTCAATGTCAATACTGGAATACTTAGTATGCTCTACTCTGTAATTTTTATTGCTTCCTCGAAAACTTTCAACAATCAGATTTTGTCTTAGTCTCCTATTTATAGTATCCAAAGTATCATGAGATATCCATGGCTTTTTTCTTGTAATTGCGTGTCTAAGACTTCACTACCAACTGACTGATTTATGTTCATAATATCACACCATTCTTCATTAATTTGATATTCTTCGTGTCTTAGTCTCTAAAACTGTACATAAATCGATTCTTACATTCATTTGCAAATTTTTCTCTGTGCCCTTCTTCTCAAAGCTTAGTTGTATTAAACCTAGTTATTCTGTCTTTCTTTCTGTTGGGTGCTGTCAGTTTTAACTTCAGTGTGGCAATGAGGAGCTGGTGATCACTACCAATATCTGCACCTTTATAGCTTCATACATTTCTCTGAATCATTCTTCTCTCTTTATTAATGGCAATATGAACTATATGATTTTTATAATTACCACATGGTGAAGTCCATGTATAATTGTGAATGTTATTGTGTTGAAAAAGAGTACCTCCAATGACAAGATTGTTGCGGAACAGAAACCTATGAAATGTGCTCCATTTTCATTTGCAACTTCGCCAAGACCCTCGACACCTATACCATTCGCTACCAATTCATTATTTCTTCCAACTTTAGCATTGAAGTCGCCAATCACAATTTTCATATCTTGCTCAGGGGTCTCATCCACTACCCTCTGCAGTTCTTCAGTATATAAGTATATATATATATATATATATATATATATATATATATATATATATATATATATATATATATATATATATATATGTGTGTGTGTGTGTGTATATATATATATATATATATATATATATATATATATATGTATATGTGTATATATATATATATATATATATATATATATATATATATAATATATATATATATATATATATATATATATACATATATTTATATATATATATATATATATATATATATATATATATATATATATATATATATATATGTATATATATATATATATATATATATATATATATATATATATATATATATATATATATATATATATATATATATATATATATATATATATATACATATATAGGTAAACATGTGTGTGGTACTTTTATCAATGGCAGTTATGTATAGGAGAATGAATTATTAATTGATATTTAATTTTTTTTATTCTACGAAACGAACAAAGAACATCAAAGCTTGAGGATAAAGAGAAGTAGCCAGAGAATGTCTTAGCAGGAACAAAAATGTAAGTAAACTTATTTCACAAGTCAATTCATCAGAATTAGGTATTAACATTGGAATTTGCAAATATGTTGTAACTTGTAAGTATTTTGCAATTTGTAAGTATTTTGCAATTTGCACGTATTTTGCAATTTGCAAGTAGTTTGCAATTTGCACGTATTTTGCAATTTGCACGTATTTTGCAATTTGCAAGTAGTTTGCAATTTGCACGTATTTTGGAATTTGCACGTATTTTGCGATTTGCAAGTATTTTGCAATTTGCAAGTATGTAGCATATCTAACTACATTGACTTTGCAAATACATTGTAATTTACAAATATATTGCAGTATTCAAATGCATTGCAATCTCCAAATAAACTGCTATTCAAAAATACAATTTGTAAATATCATTATTTTGTATGTTTTTACGAATGCGTTGCTATTAAATTTCCATTTCCTGTGGAGGTTAGTACAATGAATACCTCCGACTGATGAATAATTATTCATTCTTTAACGTTCCAACAATTATGATTGTTGGAACGTTAAAGAATTTTTCCCTCATAATATTGTAACTAATACTACTACTACTACTACTACTACTACTACTACTACTACTGCGACAGCTAGTAGTAGTGGTAAGAGTAATAATGTGTTCCCTATATTTTTGTATACTACTTCTACGACAGGTGAAATGCGAAGTGTGCTTCCCTTAGAATTCCACTACTGTACAACTTTTCGTTGCAAGAAACTAATTCATGTACCCAATTTTAATCACTTATCAGCTGGAGAAAACTATAAATGACCCTAATCATTCTCAAATTATTATTATTATTATTATTATTATTATTATTATTATTATTATTATTATTATTATTATTATTATTATTATTATTATTATTATTATTATTAATAAAGAACACACTTTATTTTAAAGCATTCTAAAAGGCGATTGTCATGCGTAGCTAGCTCGATTGAATAATACATCCATGCATGATGAAATAGTGATGAACAAAGAATGAAAAACGTAAGAGTACAACTGAATCCATACATTATTTTATACTCCAAGATCAAGCATTCTGGGGATTAAATATGGCTCACTGATCTTTGCCTTATAAATACCTTGTGACCTTCAAGATTTCAAACAAACCATCTTGCCAGTCTTATTACGACAATAGGATAAAACTGGCAACTAACCTGGGATTATAATTAAAAAAAAAAAAAAAGTTGTTAGAGTCAGTTATCATTATGGAAATGAAACCTTACCTTATGAAATATATATGTTCGACAAGAAGAACAACAAGGGAGAGAGAGAGAGAGAGAGAGAGAGAGAGAGAGAGAGAGAGAGAGAGAGAGAGAGAGAGAGAGAGAGAGACTGGATTTAACTTCTGGTTAATCATGTGAGATTAGTAAAAAAAAATTAACATCTGTCATAGAGCGGCTAAGCTTTATCAGTTTCACTCGGTCTGCATGGCTCGTGTCCAAGTACTGTGTTCTTTTTTCCTTAAATTGGTCAAATTATTTTGACACGAGTACGCTATACAGTGGGTCAGAAATCGTCTCAACGGCCACGGCAGATTGGTTCAACTATAGTAGTAGTAGTAGTAGTAGTAGTAGTAGTAGTAGTAGTAGTAGTAGTAGTAGTAGTAGTAGTAATGTGTCCCATATCATATTTTTTGTGCACAAAACCAACTCATGGTTTAAAGCTTTAAAGGTCACTCATGAATGACAGAGGCAAGGGACACTGACATTGCCCTATCAAGCAGGACAATGCCCTAGAGACTGATCATATACACATTTGATCAGAGCCCAAGCCTCCTCTCTACCCCAGTTAGGACCAAGAAGGGTTGGGCAATGGCTGCTGATGACTTAGCAGATAGAACTATAGGCTCCCCTAAACCCTCCGGATCCTTAGCTCACAAGAATGGTGAGGTTGCAGCGACCAAAGAAAGCGGTGAGTTTGAACGGCACTCGAACCGCAGTTTGGCGTTCAACAATCGGTCACAACAACCCAATTTCAATTACTCGATAAAACTATGATTATTATTATCATTATTATTATTATTATTATTATTATTATTATTATTATTATTATTATTATTATTATTATCATTATTATTATTATTATTATTATTATTATTATTATTATTATTATTATTATTATTATCCAAGAACATTACAGCACCCTAAAAGGGTATTGTTATACGTAGCGAGCTCTATTGAATAATACATCCAAGCATGATAAAATAGTGATGAACAGAGAAGGAAAAACGTAAGAGTAAAAGCGAATCCATACATTAGAATATTAATTTTTCATTGCAATGGATGATTACATTTTCACTGAAATTTAATGAGTAAGGATTTTGATTGAAATTTAGGATTTCATGACCATTTTGGACTTTATTTTGTTT
>NC_090741.1:100025854-100030854 GCF_036898095.1 Palaemon carinicauda | reverse complement strand
GATGATTCAACAGGTAGACCTATAGGCTTCTCCAACACCTCAACTCCTTCGCTCACAAGGAGGGTGAGGTTGCAGACATTGCAAGAAAATATGGAGCTTGAGCTTGTCTTAACTTCAGTCTAGCAAGTCTTCGGGCTGGAAGACACTTTCAATTGGATTGCTTTGTGTTTCAACTTATAAGTGGTGTTCTCTTCATAATCAGCGTTAGGTCAGGGATTGGGATTGGCGTCGTGGTCTCCGTCGACGTCGGCGTCCGTAAATAACAGGTCAAAGTTTTCAAAGTCCAAGAACCTTTTATGTCTAATACCTCTTATCCATTCCATTGACCTTTGAAAAAGAGTGAAGGTGTAGCTTATAAATAGAAAACATTAGTCTGTTAGCTGACAAAATTTGACCACCTTTGCTAACTCGATAATCGATCTCCATTAGCTTAGCCGAGATTTAAGAACGTGGCCACTATGGATTGTAAGACAGATAATACTAATAATAGAGATGATAATGGTAACATTATAATAATAATGATAAAATAAGTTTCTTTTAACTGTATTCCTAGTGCAATTTTCTCTGCTGTGGGATGATATTACCTAAAACTAGGATCTCATTCACTGCTAATTTATTTTGGACATTTCATTTGCAGTAAAATGTAACAAGTCCTTACACATAAAATGATCTTCTTCCTACTGAAGGAAATTGAGGTTTAAAGACGGCACCCTTGAGACAGATTCAGCTGTTTGTAAAAGTCTCAATTTGCAAAAGCATGTATCATACAAATACATACATATAGTTTTGTAACCTGCACACCGTAAAGTATACATATATTATTGTGTATATATAGACATATATGCCTACACGTTTATACATATATGTACATACTCCTTTGTATATATATATATATATATATATATATATATATATATATATATATATATATATATATATATATATATATATATATATATATATATATATATATATATATATATATATATATATTATGACGAATTGCCACTCTCCCTCTTTGTACATAAATATATTGTATAATTTTATTTTCAACGATGTACCTTTTCTCTATTTGTGTATTATCTCTTTTGCTTCAGCGCCATCTCTTGACCGCACAATCTACTTCCACTCTATGCTCCTTGCTTTGGTATTTTCACACCTTTCTTTGGATCTTGATTTTTGGAATGAAGTAGGAGTATACTTCCCACTACAAACAGTGACAGTTGTGATTGTTATATCTTATTTTGCTATTCAGTACCGTAAGCTATAACTAAAGTGTTAATATTTAATTAATGTTGGTGTTTTTATCACTTGTTTCTGTTATTGTGGATTAATTGGTATCATAATGTATATAAATACGTGCGCAGTGTTTCCTTTGTCACCATTTAAGTAATAATGGTTCGTGGGTTAAGTAATAAGACAATTTAAGGTATGTTGAATTCTCCTAAGACCTGAGATATTCCATTACAGAGGTGAAAAAATGGGGGCCTTGTCCGGGATCGTGAATCGTAAAAAGTGAATTGAATGGTTTAGTGGTTTACAAACGCCCACGGAACCAGTGAAATACGAACCGTAAGATTTTGTAACACTGCTCTTAATCCTGAATCGTTCATTGTTAACTTTCTGTTATAGTGGAAGTATACTCCTCACTCGCTCGCTCAGGCATCGGTAATATGGAGAAATAGCTGTCAACAATTGTTAGTCCGCTGGGTTCTACAGCCTTATTTGTTTCTTTTTGCCCGCCCCGTATTACGAGCCGCAATTAAGGGTTACTCTCGCTAAAAATAGTCCGGAATACGCTAGTTTTGTGTTACCTCGGGCGTCATTCGTTAGCCTACTTGTCCCTTGGGATTTTTCGAAACCCCTTTTGTTAATTCTGGGTATCGTGCTTTCGTTATCTGTCCAACCTAATTTTAGTCTTGGATATCAACGCAAAGGCCATCCTCGCCCATCAAATCCTTTATGGGTATCGCGCTTGCGTTATCGGTCTAATCACTTTATGATCATTAGATAAAATTAAGCCATCCTAGCCCATCACTTCATTTTGAACGCTCGTGTTGCGGTTAGTAGTCTCGCCTGCACCATGTTTTGTGTTAAAACGGACGTAAACTCGTACACGATAATTGAAGTATATCATTATTAACGACCTAATTAAGTAATTGGTTTGTGCTACAAATTCGGTAATTCTGTATTTAGTTTACCGTAACTTAGTTAGCACGTTCAGGATTTAAATATTAAACTTTCTTACCTTAATAACAATCATGCCTTTCGATCTAGAGAAAATCTTAGCTAATCCTAGAGAGGAATTGTTAACCTTGCGTTTGGCTAAAAAACAGGAACTTCTCACGGTTGCGACTAAATGCCAAATCCCTACAGATATAACTTATGTCAAAGCACGTATCATTAATGACATCCTTCAGTTCTTGCTGAATAAAAACTTCATAACAGAGGACCATGAAGATGTAGGAGAACTAAGAACCCTTACAGGTTCCATTGCTAATGTCGATCCTGAAGTGGAAAAACTGAAACTTCAGTTAAAAGTTCTTGAAGTGGAACAAGAAAGGGAACAAGAAAGAAGACTCGCGGAACAAGAAAGAAGACTAGAAGAATTTGAACATCAGAAAAGGCTCAATGAGTTGGAACTCGAAAAACTGGAGAGGTCAGCCTTTATCAGGCTTAAGGCTAAAGAGGATGAAGAAAAACTTCCCATGAGATTCGATGTGACTAAAGCCAGCAGATTAGTTCCCGAATTCAACGATAAGGATCCAGAGGTTTTCTTTCAAATATTTGAAGACATAGCAACATTAAATTGGCCTCCTAATTTCTGGACAATACTCGTGCGCAACCACTTGAAAGGTAAGGCTGCATATGTTGCATCGCAATTAATTGAGGTTAAAGACTATAAAGACCTTAAAAAGACTGTTTTAGATGCATATGCCATTACTGTGGAAGGCTACAGGCAAACGTTTAGAAACTCTTTCAAGACTCAATCTCAGACTTTTGTAGAATTTTGTAATATAAAGGTAAGAAAGTTTAACAAATGGTTGGAGAGAGCTGGTGTTAATGATTTAGACTCTCTTAAAAATCTGATTTTGTTGGAGGAATTTTTGCGTAAAGTTCCCTCTAATATTGCCACTTATGTACATTTTAAAGGTGAAATTGAAGTGTTAAAAGCAGCTAGCTTAGCTGACGACTATTATCTAATTCACAAGAATACTAAAGATTCTTCAAAAATTGTCTCATCGCCTAAATCTCATCAGGTTAGTTGTGCTTATTGCAAAAAAGATGGACACTCCATAGAAAATTGTCCCAGTCCAAAATGTCAGAAGTCAGAGGTAAGCACTGATGGTAAGTCCAAGAAATCTAAAGGTGCAGTGACATGTCATGCTTTTGTTCATTCATAGGATCTGGAACCATTTAATGAATTCATGTGTGAGGCTTCACTTAATGATTCATCTGTCACAGCTCTGAGAGACTCTGCTTCATCCCAGACAATAATTTCGGCTGCCAGTCAAGACAACTTAAAATACACAAAAGAGTACATAGCAGTAAGTGACTTAACCACAACTACTCTTCTACCCGAGGCTGAGGTGGATATTGCTTGTCCTTATTTTACAGGTAAGGCAAAAGTTGCCGTCTTAGATAAACCATTACCTTGTTACCCTATTCAGATTATTATTGGTAATGATCTTGCAGGATCCTCTGTACTTAAACCTAAATTGATGGTAACAACACCTGAGGTAGTAATCAAAGATGAGCTCTCCAAAAAGCCAGGTAAAATCTCCCAAGTAATCACTAGATCATCTAGTAAAACTTCCAGCACTAAATTTCCTCCCAAGGTAAAGAAGGACAGAATAACAGAGGCTCTGGATTTAGTTGATATAAATAAGGACCAGTTTGCTGTACTCCAACAGAAGGATTCAAGTTTGAAAGCACTCTGGGATAAAGTAGTGGATCCTACTGACAACCCTAAAACTCCGTACTTTTATGTGGAGAAAAATATTTTGTTTCGCCATTACAAGTCTCCCAAAGCTCCAACATCTCACTCATGGCATGACTGTTTTCAGGTTGTTTTTCCAGAGCCCTTAAGGAAACCCTTGCTTGACCTCGCTCATTCTACAGAATCCCATCTTGGAGTGAATAAAACCTACAAGAGGTTGTTTGAGGATTTTTATTGGCCAGAAATGAGAAAGGACATCAAGGAGTTCATTGCTTCCTGTCACCACTGTCAGATCGCTGGTAAGCCTAATGAGAAAATACCTCCAGCACCACTTCAAAGCATTCCAGTACCTAAGTCACCATTTGATAAGGTAATTATTGATTGTGTTGGGCCCTTGCCAAAGACTCGCAAGGGTAATGAATACATTTTGACTGTCCTCTGCCCTACCACTAGGTATCCCTTAGCCTTTCCCATTAAAAATATGTGCTAAAACCATAGTTGGACAATTGTTGAAAACCTTTACCTTGTTAGGTTTCCCGAGAGAACTACAGTGTGATCAAGGTACAGATTTTACTAGCAATCTTTTCAAGCAAGCTATGTATCAATTTAATATCCATAATATTCATTCTTCTGCTTATCACCCGTAGACTAATGGTGCCTTGGAGAGAATGCACCAGACTTTAAAAAGTTTGTTACGGAAGTATATCAGTGAAACATCACAGCACTGGGATGAGGACCTCGATCTTCTCATGTATGTACTTACTTAGATGTACACCTCATGATTCCACAGGGGTATCCCCATTTGAACTCTTGTTCGGTCGAAAACCAAGAACTATATTAAGTTCGGTAAAGGAGAATATTTTGCTGAGGAAGCCAGAAGAAACTACAAATATTTATCAGTATTTAAAAGAATTAAAAAAGAAATTTACTTACATTTATGATATTGCTACTACTAATTTAGTTTCTTCCCAGCAGAAGATGCAACACATATACAATAAGAAGGCAAAAAATGAGAGAGTTCAAAACTGACGACCTAGTTTTAGTGTATCATCCTATTCCT
>NC_090741.1:100010854-100013354 GCF_036898095.1 Palaemon carinicauda | reverse complement strand
GCTAAACTTAAGTTTTAAGACTGTGTTTTGAGAGAGCTTGATGAAAAAGTCGATTTCTCGATCTTTTCGATCAACAAAAAGCAATAGCAATTCCAATAAATCAAATTGAATCTCTTCATTAATGATCCCCTGTCTCGCATTGCAACCTGTCGTTAAAAACGCACAGTGGTAGATTTTTACAACAACCTATGTTATAGACATTAGTTATGATCACAACTGTTAAACGGACTGTATCATTTGGAAACCTTTTTCTTGGAGTTGTCTTCTGTAGAATAGTTGGTCGGGATAAATAATATTCTGAAACTTTGTAAGGCAGGACCCTTTTTTTTCACTCAGTTCTGATACATAGAGAGATATACTATAAGTATGTCAAAATGTAAATAAAATTAAGATTAAACACTGATTTACCATAATGTAATGTATACTGAATCTAACGGAAAAAAAAAGAAATATACCCGAAATATCTCGGAAGGTATAATTACAAAAATAAACACAGTGAAAGGTTTCTTTACAAAGACTGAGACAGGAAGCAAAATCGTTGCAGTACTGGGCGAATCTCTTAGAAAAGAAGAAAAAACTGCCTTTTCCTAGCACATAACACTTTTTCCGCCCAGTTTTATTGAATGAAACTATTAAAGCAAATCTTTTCGTTCTTCATCATATTCATAGTTAAAGAGTCTCTTTTACCTTTACCAAGGGGAAAGTACCCATTGAACAATTACAGTGCAGTAGTTAACCCCTTACTCTTCATGGCCTTTTGCATTATCTCAGATTGGATTGCTTAGCATATTTCTTTAACCTATGATAAAGGTAATAATCTGGTGGATGTGACATTTATTAAAAGGCGTTGCCATATCTTTCCGTTCATTAGGGAACCTTGGATTAAAGATAGACCTGCTGAAAAGGAAACTTGGCACCGCAGCTCATCATAAGCAAGACTCAAGTTTTTCGTAGCTTGTGTACAGGACGTTGACCATGGAACCTATGCTTTGTAACCTTAGCTTGTGCCATGGAAATTATTTCTGATTTATTTTCGAAGACCATATGTTGGTATATTTCTTTTTAAAACTTTGAGTATTCATGTTGCGAAAATCTGTTTGGTCAGACTTGATTAAAATCAAACAGTAATTAATATTCTTCAATCTTTAAACACGCTGCAATAATGAATAGTGAATTTCTGTTTATGTAAATATTCTTTGTTTCATGCTGTCATCTATGGAGAGAGAGAGAGAGAGAGAGAGAGAGAGAGAGAGAGAGAGAGATTCACAAATCAGTTTTAAGGTTCATGCTATCAAGATTTTCTCTTTCGAAAAGAAATCAAGACGTGGAAGCAAGAAAGATAAGATGGACGGGAAGTCTTCATTCTCCCTTCTTCTTCTTCTTCTTCTTCTTCTTCTTCTTCTTCTTCTTCTTCTTCTTCTTCTACTTCTTCTTCTTCTTCTTCTTATTATTATTATAATTATTATTATTATCATTATTATTATTATTATTATTATTATTATTATTATTATTATTATTATTACTAGCGGAACCCGTGTAAATTACACGAAATAATATTTTCAATACTAATTATCTTGTTCCTAACTTATATATGTTTGAATAAAATGTCCCGAGATTAATTTTATAATCTCGGTTATAGAAATTGATATAACTCAATCTTTTTGTCTAATATCTAATAAAAAGAGTCGGGTGCTAAAGACAAAATTGGGAAAACTATATAA
The DNA here is from genome assembly GCF_036898095.1 of Palaemon carinicauda. Classification (NCBI taxonomy): domain Eukaryota; kingdom Metazoa; phylum Arthropoda; class Malacostraca; order Decapoda; family Palaemonidae; genus Palaemon; species Palaemon carinicauda. The sequence goes on along the minus strand of NC_090741.1, from coordinate 100,011,633 downwards.
GATGTGCTTTGGTTAAGTAATCAATCTAATGTGAATTTGTAAGAGTATACCATGAAATTATTTCCGTTTTCTTTAAAGCGTGAAATTGTAAGAGTATACCATGAAATTATTTTGGTTTTTTTTTGAAGCGTGAGACAAAATGAATAACACACACTATCGTATTATTATTATTATTATTATTATTATTATTATTATTATTATTATTATTATTATTATTATTATTATTATTATTATCATTTCTTTCTTTTTTGTTATCAAAAGTGTTAAACCTGTCCTAGGGAGAGATAAAAGTGTCTCTTTAGTGGGTAGTAGGTTAGCCAGGGCACCAGCCACCCGTTGTGATACTACTGCTAGAAGGTTATGGGGTCCTTTGACTGGCCAGACAGTACTACATTGCATCATTTTCTCTAGTTACGGTTCATTTTCCCTTTGCCTACACATACACCGAATCATCTGGCTTATTCTCTACAGATTCTCCTCTGTCCTCCATCACCTGACAATACTGAGATTACCAAATAAATCTTCTTCACCAAAGGGGTTAACTACTGTACTCTAATTGTTCAGTGGCTAATTTCCTCTTAGTAAGGGTAGAAGAGATTCTTTAGCTATGGTCAGCAGCTCTTCTAGGAGAAGAACACTCCAAAATCAAATCATTCGTTTTCTTGTCTTGGGTAGTGTCATAGGCTCAGTACCATAGTCTTCCGCTGTCTTGGGTTGGAGTTCTCTTGCTTGAGGGTACTCTCGGGCGCATTATATTATCAAATTTCTTTTCCTCTTAA
>NC_090741.1:99975854-100005854 GCF_036898095.1 Palaemon carinicauda | reverse complement strand
TAGATTGAATGGCTTGATACTGTCAATAGATTTTACGATAGAGTTGGAGATTAATTGTTGCAAATTTTTTTTTTTTTCAGATTTCTGTATACACAGATTTAACATTAGATTCAGGTTTAGTGTATATAGAAAGCCAAAGAATATCTCGGCATATGTGCCTTACTAAAATAAGAGTAGTATAGTTAGGATTTCTGTAGTCATTTCTATGACATTAAGAATTTTCAGCTGTGAATATATTATTATTATTATTATTATTATTATTATTATTATTATTTGCTAAGCTACAACCCTATGTGGAAAAGTAGGATGCTACAAGCCCAGGAGCTCCAACAGGGAAAATAGCTCAGTAAGGAAAGGAAAAAAGGAAAAATAAAATATTTTAACAACAGTAACAACATTAAAATGAATATCTCCTATATAATTTATATAAACTTTAACAAAACGATAGGAAGAAAATTAAGATAGAATAGAGTGCCCGAATGTACCCTCAAGCAATAGAACGCTAGCCAAGACAGTGGAAGGCCATGGTACAGAGGCTATAGCACTACCCAAGAATAGAGAACAATGGTTTGATTTTGGAGTGTCCTTCTCCTAGAAGAGCTGCTTACCATAGCTAAAGAGTCTCTTCTACCTTACCAAGAGGAATGTGGTCTCTGTACAATTACATTGGAGTACAGTAGTTAACCCCTTGAGAGAAGAATTGTTTGGTAATCTCAGTGTTGCCAGTTGTATGCGGACAGAGGAGAATCTGTAAAGATTAGGCCAGACTATTCGGTGTATACGTAGGCAATTGGAAAATGGATCGTAACCAGAGAGAAGGCTCCAATGTGATACGGTCTCACCAGTCAAAAGATACTATAGCTCTTTATTGGTAGTATCTCAACGGGTGGCTGGTGCCCTGTCCAACCTTTTACCTACTGATGATGAAATAGACGAGAGTGAGACTATAGGTAAGAAATTCAAGTACCTTGAAATTATATTAGATGATGCACTAAAACAGCAAAAAATAAGACGTTTGGTAATAACAATGAGGAAAACTATACTTCAAAACACTTACTTGTACTGTCGCATAGTAATTCTTTCAAAAAAAAAAAAAATCTAATTGTTAAAAACTTTCAACGATAAAGTAGCATATAAGAGCAATAACACAATAAAAACAATTCTCTTAAAAATTCTCCTGACAATACTAAAATTTTTTATATCATATCCCATGTAATTCATGTGGGAAAAAAGAATGATATTATCCAAACAAGTAAAGCCTTCGAAAACATAATTGAACAACATAAGAAATGTATAAAATGTGCTCAAATGCAATGTCTGTCAATGTTAGGGATCAAGATCATATTATCAATTGCTTATTTGCAATGGAATTGGCTCATTCGAATACCGTGTTAGAAAGAAGTATCATAGAGTCCAGTTGTATAATAGAAAGTAAACACCTGGGAGTTTGGGTCCCCACAGCTAGCTAGTTTTTCCTGACACATTGTTCTACAAACATCGTTGTGTATACTCGTACTTTCATTGTTGAACAATTCTCTCAATGAATCAGTCCTCTTGAAGAAGTAAGACGAAACTAGTCAGGACACTTTCTTATATTTTCATTTTACATGTGGTTCTTTTGCACACAAACACATACACACACACACACACACACACACTCACACACACACACACACATATAAATATATATATATATATATATATATATATATATATATTATATATGTGTGTGTGTGAGTGTGTATGTGTATGTGTCTGTCTGTGTGTGTGATTGGAAATAATCACGTATGGAATTCAACGTGATTTTGATGATAGCAAGGAATTAAAAAGTATTTAATAGATAGTGTGTAAAACCTATAGAAAAGGAAACCCTTTATATCCAAGATGAATGTCACAGTGTATATTGGCATGATGTACTGCTGATGATCCCTTTGTGAAAGTGCTTCCTTTTGGTTTATTGTCATTTATAATAATAATATTATTGATAATAACAATAAAGAATTATATATATTCGCCTTTTAATAGATTGATATTAGGTATAGGTTCATGTTCGAACACCTCCCGATTGCCTAACTCTGGTTCGAACTGAAAATCAACAATACACAAAGAATTTCCGATGGCGACGTTGCATTCCTAAAGATTCGACTCTTGTAAAAGGATGCGGATACGAAATTCTTACTCTTGGTCTGAAATATCACTAACATACATATTTCAGAGAAACTTCTCTCGACACGACCAATATCGAGAAAGGCTCGCGAGCCCCCCATTTCGAAACTCAGCCAAAGACGTGTTTTCCAGAATTGACTGCAAAGGAGATGGTGTTGACACCAGACAGTGTTGTTGACAAGGAAATTTTGCGTCTTTGGAACATATTTTATTAGTTCTGATGGATCTGAATAAATGCAAAATACAAGTGAGGCAGGGTCGTGTTGGTGTTTGTAAATATTTAAATTTTAAAATGCAAGTGGAGTGAAACGATGTGAATTGTATTTGTAAATATCAAATTACTATTTTTAAGAGCATCTGTTACTTAATAATATATATGCATATCTAGTCGACCATGTGCCAGCTATCCATTTCATTAAGTCATATGGACAAGTTACATAGAATGTTCCCTTTTGCCCGAATAATTTAAATACTAGTATACGTGAACCATCAAAAATGGTGGCTAAATATTTACTTAGATATATAGACACACGCATACGAACACACACAGATTTAAGTCTTCCCACCCCCTCCCCCTTTCCTAACTACAACCCGACAGTTCCGGTAATTTGTGCGAGGTGTCTGTTTCCTAGCGTACCTCTTAGGGTACTCCTTCACCAGGGTGGGACTACTTCATCTCGATCTTTCCGTGGGATGGGTAGTGACCAAGTAATCATACGCCAGGTAATGTTGCTGAGCGTAACAGGAAATGTTTATATATATATATATATATATATATATATAGCCAGACACGTACCTCTTTATTATATAGGGAAGGTGTAAACAAATGCTTTTATGAATCAATGAAAAAAATTGGAGCCACAAACATTTCTTGCGATGGTGTTTAAATATCTTCTTTATCATGAAACTGGTGCAAAGTCCATTTGAGCTGTTGATGTGATTAAATAGTCACTCGTGAGCGGCAAAAGTAATGGTCAGATCATTGTAGTTGTGGTACAACGTTTTAGAGAACTTAAACATAAAGGTTTAAGGTTTAAAAGCCGCCCATGAATTGCAGAGGCAAGGGACGGTGACAATGGCCTAAAGACTGACCATATATCAATATGATCAGCGCCCAAGCCCCCTCTCCATCCAAGCTAGGACCAGGGAGGACCAGGCTCTCAAGGGTAATGCGGTTTCAGACACTACAAGAAACTATCTAATTTGAGTGGGACTCGAGCTCCAGTCCAACAGAACGCCTGGCAGCGGCATTTCTAATAGGTACGCCCTCTTCACCCAAGTTAGGAACAAGAAGTACCAGGCAATGGATACAGATGACTCAAGGACGGAAAGGGGTTTTGTTCATTTATGAATTTTATCTAGCATTGAGTAAGGCTCAAACTTTAGATCCCAAAACTACGAGTCCCAAAAGTAATAACACAGTCTTGCACACATCATCTTTTGTAAAAGAAGGTTCACTAAAGCCCTCCCCCCCCCCCCCCTACTCCTTAACTTCGCAGAATTACATTAGGTGGTAATGAAGCGCAAACTTTGTAGAATCATGAAAAGATGCTATTTATTTTCATCTCATTAGACAACCAGATATGCGGAGGAAGGTTTTCATCCAATGCGTGAAAGCACTAACAAGGAACGAACCGCCAGGCTGTTTCACTTCAAAAGAAAGGGATAAGATTCATAGGACAGAGAGAGAGAGAGAGAGAGAGAGAGAGAGAGAGAAGAGGAATTTATTGGACGTCTGCCCTGTTTGCATTTATGAAAATTTAATATACTGGGTGTATGTAATGGAAAGTCGATATCGGCTTGAATTCTCTTGTTTCAAGAGAATGCAAGATGTGTCTCTTGCTAAAAAAAAAGTAAGACCAATAAGCTATTGGGCCACGTGGCTTGTTTTTGCAGTTTATTTGTTTCTCTATCTTAATTTTGAAAATAGTTAAAGTTTAGAAACTTTTATTTGTCCATGAACAAACTAACTGTATCTGGCAAGGATAAACTATGTATTAGGAAATGAAGTATAGTAAGGCTGATGATATATTCTTAGTATCGAAAATCAATTTTGCCAATATTCAAGTTGTGCACTACGATACACTCTTGGCCTAAGTAATGTCAAGTAACTCTCCAACATTATATTGATATAACATAATAAAAAGACTCTGAAAATATAACTCATACTAATTCGCGCCTGCTTTTTTTTTTTTCAATTGTAAGACAGGATTATTTAAAAGGGACGCTAAAGTTTACTCCTTAATTAAAAAAAAAAAAAAAAAAAACTGATATGGCAATGATATTCCTCAAGATAACTGAAAATTATTATAAAATCACTTACTAAATACAACTCAATATTCATAAGGACACACACACACACACACACACATATATATATATATATATATATATACATATATATATATATATATATATATATAATATATATATATATATATATATATATATATAATTGTTATGCTGTACAAGAGTCAAATGGTTATTATGGGATTATTACCATATTCATAAAAGAAAAATAAGTGGAAATTATACCCGGCAATAAACAACAGATTTGATGTGCAAATAGAATAGTGTGTAAATAATAAAGCACCACTAGCATAACCATCCCTATCCAGATGGCCGATGCTGCCTGTAAAACATGAAGACTCTATTCCAATATGACAGATATATAACACTGATTCACATTAGCAACGCATTCGCTAACATCACCCTCATGAGGTTATAACTACATTTATGAGACACCATTTACAGTAGCTAGATCTACTAGATAACCCCTCTTGTAACACCACCCCCCCCCCCCCTCTCTAAACTTGCCTTTTGGTCCTCTCTATTCCTTATTTATGGGGAAATTCACCGTACCTTCGAGGAGACACTTTTGCCAACTACCCCCAAGGTACTCGAAGTGCCGTCATCCTATGGTGGAGAGACAAATATTTATCTTTTTAAATTATTTTTTCTTATACATTTTACCACAATAGTGTTAGATGGATATAGTACCTCTTGATAGGAGTTACAATATTTCCATTTGAACAGATAAGAAGGATAATTACATGCATACTGATACTAATATAACTACTCTAAATTTCTGTTCACACATATCTTTGTCTCGGTAAAATGGCTGTATCGTCAATTAACAACAACATTCCTAAGAAACCCTCATTTGCTATAGCACCTTTTATCATTTTTACCATTTCATCTATATACACAACAAATAACAGACAACTTAGAGGAGAACCCTGGCGCACGCCGACAGTAGCTCAAGTATATTCTTTCGCGTACCTTCAAAACCCTATATCAGCCTACGCCTGGACATCTTGTCATATGCCTTACTGTAATCAATGAATAGAACAAAAAGCTTCACTTTTTTACAGACAGCATTATCACATAACATTCTCAGAGAAAATATCTTTACTAAACAACTTCCATTTTGTGCACCTGCCTGACATTTATCTATATAAAGCCATGACAATAATCTATTTAATATTAGAATATCATAAATCTTTGCAAATATTCCCTTAATACTAATACCTCTATAATTGATACACAACATTCTATCACCACTTTTGAATAGGACAAATAGCTTATTATAGCACCAATTATCAGGGTAACTCAATTGAGTGATGATGACATCAAACAAACTTAGCAAAACCATAAACCTGGAAGCTTAGTAAAACATTTAATACTCCTGGGCATATACTTCAATAACTCTTGTCTTTATTTAATGACCTCCTTGCATTTCCTATTTCGCTATATGAAAAAGGATCGTGTAACACAGGTTTATAGAAAGCAGTTTACAAATCACTCTGAGCTTTGATCACAATAATAACATCTTTAGCAAGAAGTTGTTCAATTTTTTTTTTTTTTCTTTTTTTTTTTTTTAGCTCATTCAAAGGTGTTGGTTCTCAGTAATATTGTCGACTGTTCCTTTCCAATTTACGGATATCCATACTAAATTTGGATATTTGCTCTCCATAATTCTTGCCTATCTAGGTTTTGCTTCGTCCCATGTACTGTACCTCCAATAGTGCCTGTTTTCTCTTCAATGTGTTCATTGGAACTGAGAGAATAACAAGTACTGCTCAACACATGATATTTTTATTGAGATTGAATAACAAAATTATATTGCACTATAGATTTCATTGTTTCTCTTTTGCATCTTCATTTTCAGGGGTACAGTTGGCTTCATTAATCCCGGTACACTTCCCATTAAGCTATGGAGACGTTAGTGTACCGGAATTAATGAAGCCAACTGTACAAAGGAATCTATGAAAATGCCAAATTTGTACAGAGGAACAAAATGTTTAAAATCCCTATTTTATGTAGAGATGTCAGAGGTGACGGGCAGTGCAACACCCAGAAACCCTCTGTGTAGTAAGGGTGTGACTGGGTATATCCTCTGAGCGAAGTGTGCCAGAAATTCCTGTGTCCAACTGTATGTACCAAAATACCCAATATAAATACTTATGTGGTAACGTCCCTGATTGGAGATCACCAGACTGAGGCTCGAGTCCCACTCAAACTCTTTGTTCCTTTGGTCGTTGCAAACTAATCCTCCATGTAAGCTAAGGGGGGGGGGGCTTGGGAGATCCTATAGGTCTATCATCTGAGTCATCGGCCGCCATTGCCTGACCCTCCTTGGTCCTAGCTTAGGTGGAGAGTGTGCTTTGGCACTGATCTTATGTATATATGGTCAGTTTCTAGGACATTGTCCTGATTGGTAGGGCAGTGTCACTGTTCTTCCTTTTGCCACTCATGAATGACCATTAAAACGTTTAAAAAAAGTGAATATTTCATAAACTGAAACAAAGACCAATAACACGAAACTCAATAATTCCATGATGTTGTTGTCGATGATTGATAAATCTCCTGATTTATAGAGAGGATTGGATTGCTTCTTCAATCATCTCTCTTTAATGTCAAACAAGAGAGCCACTTTGAATGGATCTCCGCTAACTAATGACTTCCAATCCGAGCATAATTGCTTTTTGTCAAATTAATGGAGCAATGAGGTGAGAATTCTTTTTCTTTTAGCGACAATGGTGTAATACAAAAAGACTAGTGTGCATATCTGTATACATTATGCAATATATATATATATATATATATACATATATATATATATATATATATATATGTACATATATATATATATATATATATATAAAACAACTTCTCCTCAGACAGTTCGTCTTGCTGATAGTTTTCATAATAACAACAGAAATACATTTACTTTTCTCCATTCATTGTGTTTTGGATCACTTCGTGACCCTTCTTTAAGCCTACATTGAAGTTTTTTTATTACACTGAAATATGCCGGTTATGGTGGTGAATGTGTGATACAAAATTATTGGGGAAATTCAAAAAATATTCAACAAAATTGATAAATAAATAGTTTAGATTCTTTGAAATATAAATACGAAAATTCAAGAACATTTCTTAAATAAATAAATGATTTTTCAAAACGCTTCACAGAATTTCATGAAGCTCCCGATTCCATCCTCTGCAGCCGGAATCACGTTGGTTCCTCCGGAACATTATCTCTTGTTCAAAGCAGACCAAATGGTCAAGATTACTCGCTCCCGCAGAAATTTGGTATGTGATCTGCATTGATCTCGGACTCAATTTCATTTTTAGCGGCGCCTTTCCTTGTGACAAATTGTGGTCTTGATGCTCCTTTGTTTTCTTTGCAATAAAAAAGTTTCTGAACTCCTATCCGTGGCGTTTTTCTTCTTTCTCCGATGCAGCTCAAACTTTCAATGTTGCAAAGGGGTTGATACAGCGCTTTAAAAACTGGCCCCATTTGTGCAACGCAGCTCAGGATGTTGTTATGAAAATTATTTAAAAGGTTCAAATGGCTTAATGCTGATAAATGTATAGATTAATGCTATGGATGATAAAATAGAATGATAGATGGGTAAAAAGATGATAAAAATTTGTAAATAACTGATATCAGCTGGTGGTTTCTGTCGGTGCCTCATTAAAAGATAATTAGGAAATAAGCTTCGAGTTTTTGTTCCTTTAACAGAGATTTGTGTATTTATAGAGAGATAAATCGGATAAGTTAGTCTATTGACCTTTCGAACAAAAAGATTTAATTACTTGTGTTACATCTCTCTCTCTCTCTCTCTCTCTCTCTCTCTCTCTCTCTCTCTCTCTCTCTATCTGTTTCTTTGTTCATCTAGTTCAATTGATAAGTTACTAAAACCTTACACTTTATATACAGTATACTTGTATATATATATATATATATATAGAGTATATATATATATATATATATATATAGAGTATATATATATATATATATATATAAACATACACTATTATATTTGTGCACTCCTATATATGTGTATTTACGTGGTGATAACGTTTTCGTATCGCCATGGTCAACAAAGTTGTACCAATCAGGTCACCCATACTAGGTTGATTTGCTGTGAGAGATCAGACTAAAATCTCCCACCATCGACAATCCGCAGTGGCCAGTGTGGTGAAGTAAACTGGCCAAGGGTCTTTGTCCTGCAGTGGACTGTATATATATATATATATATATATATATATTTATACGTAAATATATATATATATATATATATATATATATTAGTGTAAATGACCCGTCAAAAATAACGGCTAAATATCTAGATAGATATGCACACTGATTCAACCCTTCACCTCCCCCCCACCCCACCCTGTAATAACTACAACCAGCTTGTTCGGCAATTTGTTGGAAGATTTTAGTTTCCGAGTGTACCTCTTGGAGTAGCCCCTCTCACCAGGGTATGACCACTCCTTCTCTCTCTCTTCTTGATGGGCAGGGAGACACGTCTGACAATATATATATATATATATATATACATATATATATGTATGTATATATATATACATATATATATATATATATATATACATATATATATGTATGTATATATATATATATATATATATATTTATATATGTATGTATGTATATACATATAAATATATATTTACGTATATATATATATATATATATATACATATATATATATATATATATATACATGTATGTATATATATATATATATATATATGCATATGTATATTTTTAATATCATGACTAGTGCAACCCAAGTCGGAAAATTAAAATACTAAAAACCCTACAGGAATACTTTTCTTATTGGGGCAATAAGGAAAGTATTCCAAAAGAGAAAAAGATTGGAGACTATAGAGTAACCCATAAAAGAGGAAGGGTCTAGTATTCATACCCGAAGGACTCACAAACAATATTCATTTTTAAAAAGAACGTTCAAAAATTCCTTGTGTTGCATAACCGAGGGTTACTTTATGTTTCCTGGCATATGAATGGATTTCTCCCCGCCCTTCCAAAAAAGAAAAAAGCAGACTACATTGGTCTTTCTAGGAATTTCTCTCCGTTCTTTTTCTTAATCTTTCCTTGAAATGTTTTTTTCCGTTTCCTTACGCCTTTCAACATTTACTCTGTTTTCGTAGAGCATTGCGTATATGACATTATTTTTTTTTCTGAATTTCATTAATCTTTCTTGGAATATTTACTGAATAATTCCTTTATCATTGCTAGAAATATCCTTTTTCATTCCCAGGATATGGTATCCTTTTGGTAATATCGATGCGATTTCCTGGCATCTGTCAGCAGATTACAGCAAAAACAAAATCATATTTTTAGACGATTTTTATTTAACCAATTACACTTTGTACACAAAGCCTGTCAAAGAAGTACCAACAGGCCTACTTGGTGAATTTACCAAATACATACGACAATGTTGATTCTTTGCTACAAACTGATTCGCAATATATATCAAGTAAAGAGTATTGTTTTTTTCTTGCCCTAGTTCCTAATTTTCCCTGTCTTAAACTTTCATTATTATCTATCCCTATCATTTATCATTATTGGAAAACTGTTTACTTCTCCGTGGGAAAAATATCTCCCCGATTTTCAATAGATTTTCATCGAAAACTTTCAACTTTGTCTGAAAAATATTTCGTAATATTTCCGGGTTTACTTTAAAACAACCCTCCCGGATATTTAGTCTCTTGGAAACTATTTCCCTTTTATTCAATATTTTTCCTCAGAAATCTAGTCCTTTGCCTTTCAGGATCTGTAGTGACCTATTTTCTTGCAAATTTCTGTTTTCGCTCTCTCTCTCTCTCTCTCTCTCTCTCTCTCTCTCTCTCTCTCTCTCTAGCATTCTTCTTCTACCTTGTGCAGCATCCTTGCTTTGGGAAATGATAAATACAACGTCGCCTGGCAACAGTCTGAGTCCTTCAAACCCAAACCAATCTAGGATGCGGCAGAGAGAGAGAGAGAGAGAGAGAGAGAGAGAGAGAGAGAGAGAGAGCATTTGCATATAGTGCTGCTCTCACCCTCATGCACTTTCCAATAAAGGGTCACTTACTCTCCCAAGGGATTTCTTGCTGACATTTCTTCCTCTCGATGTGCGACCTCTTTCATTCTCTTTCCCTGCTGCCTCTTTAATTCTATTTCTTTACGACCTCTTTATAAAAGGGGAATTGAAATAGATTTTATACAGTCTCAGTAAAAGCATACATGCAAGCTGCACTATTAAAAGGGGAATGAGGAAATAAAGGTTTTGTTTACTGATGGAGAAGAAGTAAATAATCCTAAAACGTTTATCAGGACCAATGTTTACATTCGCCGATTCTTTCACGTCTGAAAACTGGATTATTCAGTGAATAAACATTTCAATGTTTATGGAAAAGTGGATATTTGTGTTGTTTATCCATCAGTTACATATAAATGGATTTCAATTTTAAGTTTTTAGAAAATCTTTATATTATTTATATGTATATATACATGCATACATACACACAAACACACACACACACACACACACACACACACATATATATATATATATATATATACTGTATATATAAATATATATATATATATATATATATTTATATATATATATATATATATATATATACAGTATAAATATATATATATATATATATACATATACATATTATCTCTCACACGCATATATATATATATATATATGTATGTATATATATATATACATATAATTACATATATATTACCCCTCTCTCGTATATATATATATATATATATATTTATACATATATAATATATACATATACATATATATACATATACACATATATATATATATATATATATATGTATATATATACATATATATAAGTGTATATATATATATATATAGATGTGTGTGTGTGTTTCAGATAAATACCATTGAATACAATTAACAAAAATTATTATATATTCTTAATATCAGGATAATCTCTCTCTCTCTCTCTCTCTCTCTCTCTCTCTCTCTCTCTCTCTCTCTCATTTCATCACCGTCATCAAGGACTTATCCTCTCCTTGTTACAATATCCTCTTTTCATCCTTTATCGCGAAACTTTCATTGGCCACTGCCGTGAATATTGCTGTAACTTGTAACAGACTATAGAATATCGTTACGGTAAGTCTCTTATTGGGTTGCAGAGGTCAAGGAAATGCCGATTTCATCATCAGAGGCATTGACTCGGTTCTCGCCTTAATGCTTCTTTTCACATTCAGATCACCTAGCGCAGCCACCCTTTTCTGTTCTTCTAACCTAGCCAGGCTCAGATTGAAATTCGCAAAAGTATTCTCTTTATTTTTTATTTGTTTCCATTATTGGGCCGCATGTACTTATGATTGTTCTTTTTTTCAATTAATCTAACTTATACACTCACTTTCATAAATTTGCTTTGCTCTCAAACTGAAAGTTGAACATTTAAGTTCGTGTCATAATTTTTGTAAACAACTAAAAGATTCTGTTTTGACTTTTTTGGCAATGTTCAACCTTTTTTTGGCCCGTTTAAGAATGAATGAATGTATGATTGTTAATTATAAGGCATTATAACCTCAATGATTGATCATTTATACAATTTACCGCGAAGATTAATGAAGATTTGATAACTTCAAAAAAAAAATAAATAAATAAACTCAGTCATAAAACTTTTAAGAGTGTATAAGCCTTTGAAAGACTTTTTTTTTTCTCTCATGTTTGTTTTGAAAGTTGGAAAAATAGATACAAGGGAAGAAACAATAAGGAAAATAAGATATAAAGAAATGGATTAACTGTAATCCTGGCTGATGTTCTTTCTTAGAAGACAAGAAAAGAAAGAATTATGGTGTTGTTGAAAATACGTCATGTTTAATGTTGTAAATAGAAGATGAAATACGAGAACTGTTGATTCAGCCAAGTGTCAGGTTTTGAAGAATGATGAAGACATAAGATGAAAACTCTCTCTCTCTCTCTCTCTCTCTCCTCTCTCTCTCTCTCTCTCTCTCTCTCTCTCTCTCATTTTTGTGTTTATCTAACTTCTTTCTGTTCAACTTTCTTTCATTATATCCATCATATTGTGAAAAATATGTTGAAATATATCAGATAATCATCTCTCTCTCTCTCTCTCTCTCTCTCTCTCTCTCTCTCTCTCTCTCGGTAAATATGCAAATCAGGATAATTTCTCGCAAAGAAGATAAAATGGAAACCTTTTTATGAAATCAATCCCACTGTTGGCATAAGAGGATTACTCTGTCTATGCAGGATTAGCAACTGCAAAACATTGAAGAATTTGTGTGAAAATTGAGTCTTTTATTTCAAAGGTCTGTTGATGTTTGCTAATGAAAGGACTTCATGCACATATGCGTTTATCTCCTCGTTCTTTCATCCTTGATGTTTTTGTAGTTTTACAATTGTTTTGGATTTATTTACGTTTTCATTCTTGGGGTTGGACTTTTATATGTGATTGTTTACATGTTTTGAATAATAATATCCTCTATCTAATAAAGGGTAGGTGTCTGGCTGTATGTACATATATATATATATATATATATATGTGTGTGTATATATATATATATATACAAATATATATATATATATATATATATATGTATATATATATATATATATATATATATCCATGACAGGTAAAGTAGTGGAATGGAAGGAGATATCATCTAGGTTAATGTGGGTAAGGGTTAGGTTGGGTAGGGAATGTTGGGCGTTTGTCAGTGCGTATGGGCCAGGTAGTGAGAAAAGTGGAGAAGAGCGGAATGAGTTCTGGAATGAATTAACTAGGTGTGTAGAAGGACTGGGTAGAAGGAATTATGTAGTTGTTATGGGTGACTTAAATGCTAGAGTGGGCGCTGGAGAGGTAGAAGGTGTCATTGGGAAGTATGGCGTACCAGGTAAAAATGAGAGTGGTAGGAGACTGGTAGATATGTGTGTTGAACAAGAGATGGTAATAAGTGCTAGCTTTTTTAAAAAGAAAGATAGAAATAAGTATACATGGGTAAGAGTGGCAAATGGAAGAGTAGTAGAAAGGGCATTAATGGATTATGTGTTGATAACTAAAAGAATGTTTGGAAGATTGAAAGACGTGCACGTGTTTAGGGGTATGGCTAACGGTATGTCTGATCATTTTTTGGTGGAAGGAAAATTAGTTTTAGCAAAAGAGTGGGGGAATAGAGTAGGTAGATGTAAAAGGGAGCTAGTGAGGGTTGAAGAGCTAATAAAACCGGGGGTAAAAAGTAAATATCGGAAAAGGTTGAAAATGGCATATGACGAGGTGAGAGTAAGAGAAACTGGTAATTTAGAAGAGGAGTGGAAGTTAGTAAAAGAAATTTTGTTGGGATTGCAAGTGATGTATGTGGCAAGAAGGTTGTTGGAGGGAGCATGAGGAAGGGCAGTGAATGGTGGAATGAAGGAGTGAAGGTAAAAGTGGAAGAGAAAAAGAGGGCTTTTGAAGAATGGCTGCAGAGTAATAGTATAGAGAAGTATGAAAAATATAGAGAGAAAAATGTGGAAGTAAAGCGCAAGGTACGTGAGGCAAAGAGTAAGGAAGGCTGGCGCAAGAATTGAAGAGACAGTCAAAGATGGAAATGGAAGGTTGTTAAAAGGAGAGGAGGCAAGGAAAAGGTGGGCGGAATATTTTGAAAGTTTGCTGAATGTTGAGGATAATAGGGAGGCAGATATAATTGCTATTCCAGGTGTTGAGGTGCCAATGATGGGAGATGAGAATGAGAATGAGATTACAATAGAGGAAGTGAGGAGAGCACTAGATGAAACGAGAGTAGGAAAAGCATCTGGTATGGATGGTATGAAAGCTGAGATGTTGAAGGAAGGGGGTTTGACTGTACTTAAATGGTTGGTGAGATTGTTTAATATGTGTTTTGTGTTGTCAATGGTACCAGTAGATTGGGTTTTTGCATGTATTGTACCACTATATTGGCGTAAGGGAGATGTGCATGAGTGTTGTAATTCAAGAGGTATTAGTTTGTTGAGTGTAGCTGGAAAAGTGTATGGTAGAGTAATGATTAATAGGATTAAGGATAAAACAGAGAATGCAATCTTGGAAGTACAGGGTGGTTTTAGAAGAGGTAGGGGTTGTATGAATCAGATTTTTACAGTTAGGCAGATATGCGAGAAATATTTAGCAAAAGGTAAGGAGGTGTATGTTGCGTTTATGGATCTGGAGAAAGCATATGATAGAGTTGATAGGGAAGAAATATGGAATGTGATGATGTTAAATGGAGTTAGTGGAAGGTTGTTGCAAGCAGTGAAAAGTTTCTACAAAGGTAGTAAAGCATGTGTTAGAATAGGAAATGAAGTGAGGGATTGGTTTCCGGTAAGAGTGGGGCTGAGACAGGGATGTGTGATGTCGCCGTGGTTGTTTAACTTGTATGTTGATGGAGTGGTGAGAGAGGTGAATGCTCGAGTGCTTGGACGAGGATTAAAACTGGTAGGCAAGAATGACCATGAATGGGAGGTAAATCAGTAGTTGTTTGCGGATGATACTGTACTGGTAGCAGACATAGAAGAGAAGCTTGACCGACCAGTGACAGAATTTGGAAGAGTGTGTGAGAGAAGGAAGTTGAGAGTTAATGTGGGTAAGAGTAAGGTTATGAGATGTATGAGAAGGGAAGGTGGTGCAAGGTTGAATGTCATGTTGAATGGAGAGTTACTTGAGGAGGTAGATCAGTTTAAGTACTTGGGATCTGTTGTTGCAGCAAATGGTGGAGTGGAAGCAGATGTACGTCAGAGAATGAATGAAGGTTGCAAAGTGTTGGGGGCAGTGAAGGGAGTAGTAAAAAATAGAGGGTTGGGCACGAATGTAAAGAGAGTTCTATATGAGAAAGTGATTGTACCAACTGTGATATATGGATCGGAGTTGTGGGAAATGAAAGTGATGGAGAGAGAGAAATTAAATGTGTTTGAGATGAAGTGTCTAAGGAGTATGGCTGGTGTATCTCGAGTAGATAGGGTTAAGAACGAAGTGGTGACGGAGAAAACGGGTGTAAGAAATGAGTTATCGGCTAGAGTGGATATGAATGTTTTGAGCTGGTTTGGCCATGTTGAGAGAATGGAAAATGGTTGTCTGCTAAAGAAGGTGATGAATGCAAGAGTTGATGGGAAAAGTACAAGAGGAAGGCCAAGGTTTGGGGGGATGGATGGTGTGAAGAAAGCTCTGGGTGATAGGAGGATAGATGTGAGAGAGGCAAGAGAGCCTGCTAGAAATAGCAATGAATGGCGAGCGATTGTGACGCAGTTCCGGTAGGCCCTGCTGCTTCCTCGGTGCCTTAGATGACCGCGGAGGTAGCAGCAGTAGGAGATTCAGCATTATGAAGCTTCATCTGTGGTGGATAATGTGGGAGGTTGGGCTGTGGCACCCTAGCAGTACCAGCTGAACTCGGTTGAGTCCCAGGTTAGGCTGAAGGAACATAGAGAGTAGAGGTCTCCTTTTTGTTTTGTTTCATTTGTTGATGTCGGCTACCCCCCAAAATTGGGGGAAGTGCCTTTGGTATATGTATATATATATATATATATATATATATATATAATGTATATAAATGCATGATTCTGTGATTTAAGGAGGATTTAGTTGACAATCCAATCAAAGCTACAAAAATACATAATGAAAATTGCAACATTCAAAAGGGTTTAGTATTTTCAAATAATAGTGTTCCCTTTGTTTCATTTTGGCTTTGCTGTTGTTTTTTAATTTTATATCCATTTAGGAATATCTAATTTTCCTTAATAAAAATAAAAACACGTTTAAAAGAATAGTTAAACTTATCTCCATCCAAGTTTTCTTGTAATCTGAAATCAGCATATTTAAAAGGATTATTTTTCACTCAGTTATAGATAACGAGAGAGAGAGAGAGAGAGAGAGAGAGAGAGAGAGAGAGAGAGAGAGAGTAAACTGATAAAGTAATAAGTCACCAGCAGTTCATTGATAATATGTCCCTTATCGAAGGGATTTCGCAATGACGTCTTGAATTCCACGAAGTTTGCCTACCACACACAATTGTAATCAGTAGCCTATTCATAAGTTAAAGGACAGTAATACCACTTTAGATTATTGTACTTATCATGACTCATATTATTGTTTATTTCTGGGATTTACCCTTGTTTGTTTGTTTATTATTCATTTTTCTGTCTGTTTTAACTTTTTTTCTTAGGGAGAGTTCACTATGAGCCAGTTTAGCTTTGAAGGTTTTTTTATTGTCTACATAAGGTTAGTATATGTCTTGAATAATAGTTTGTTGCAATAATAATATTATCTCGATATCATTCATAAAATAACAGTTGCCCCTATATCATTTCTAAGGACAACACTAATTAAATATCAGTTGTAATAAAACCATTTCTATTGACAATATTAATTATAACTATAACAATCTAAATATTAATCATAATGATAGTATTAATTCAGTATTGATTATAGTGGCATGAATTCCATTATCAGTTTTAATATCAGTGTCACTTTTATTTATTTATTTTATAAATCATAACGAAAATATCAGAACACTCTTTCACATAGACAAGTCACTAGGTGAAAAAAAATATGATAATTTGGATTTATTAATCCGAGTAGAGATAACATTCAATTGTTTTATCATTGATTATGCTATATCAATAGTTGTATTCATTAAACATTAAGTCGTAGTAATCAAACGTCTTTATCTAGAATAAAAAGATATCGTTTCTTAAAAGAATCGGTTAGTCTTTCTTTATTAATCCGGATATGAGTTCTTTATCACAGGAAATACAGTATATCACGACATATAATATTGCAGGTTTAGCCTACTTGAGTATCTTTACTTTTATATGAAGTTGATATTAACAAAAAAATATGTTATTTTACCTCCGATAACGAAGTGGGAAGGAGGTTATGTTTTTGCCCCTGTTTGTGTGCTTGTTGTTTGTATGTGTGCGTGTTTGTTTGTTTGTGAGCAGCTTCCTGGGCACAATTTTAATTGTAGAGTAATGAAACTTGCTGGGATTACCTGCTATGTAAAAAGCTGGATATTATTCAATTTTGGAAGGTCAAGGTTAAAGGTCCCGGTCAAGTAAAATGTCCATTTCACGTAATTAGCCATAGGTTTGGTCATTGTTGTCACAGAGACTTCAAACTTAGCTCATGTTTGAGTGTATGAAAATCCACACCAAATCATACATGTTAAGGCCAAGGTTGAGGACTAGACTGCTGTGGGAGAGGTTTGCGCTCTACTGAGTGCCCCTCTAGTACAGCAAGTATTTGAGTGTATCTCCTTGATCTTTATGGAGAGAGATATGTTAAGTGATTAATTTTATTGTTTATTTTACACATATTAAAAATTAGTACAATTGTTGACAATGTTTCTAGGATCAGCATACCTCAACCTTAGGCAGATTAATTTTGTAGATGATATCGAGATAAATAACATTTATGTTATTTCTTTTCAGTGACTCAGTTTTTTCATCCATTTTCAGTAACAAAATCTTAGAAAAAGAACCAAATTATTAAAAGAATTTCTACCGTTTCAATTTAAAGGTGCAGTTGATAAAAGAAAATAATATTTCAATTTTCTTTTGCATATTTTGCATAGTACCAAAAACAAGAGCAATAACTTGATTTAGAAAAAAAGAATTGCAGAACGTTTTGATTAAAAAAAAAAAAAAAAAGTATTTCAATGAAAAAAAAAAAGATCCAAAGAGATTTTTCTGCTTTGCGAACAGATTATTGAGTTATATCATGTGATAATTTGTCCCTATCAAAAGCTAATAGCGTTATCTTCGTAACTACGTTAAATTAGACGATAATTAGGTTATGCAGCATAACAGCATTATGCCAAACGGCACGTGGCTTTTATTATGTAAGTCGGGACACACCGAAACCTAATTAGAACAGATGTTTTGCGTTTAAATATTTCTATTGATCCTTTTCGTTTCATTTCTAACTTCTTGAGTCTCTTTTCTTTGCTGATTATGGCCACAGGCTTCGTGAAAAATTAAACTTACTATGAATATTTCAATTTTATTATTATTATTATTATTATTATTATTATTATTATTATTATTATTATTATTATTATGGATTTCTATGATTCAACCCTAGTTGGAAAAGCAGGATGCTATAAGCCAAAGGTCTCCAATAGGAATAATAGCCCAGTGAGGAAAGGAAACAAGAAAAATAACATTTTCAAGAAGTGTAACAACATTAAAATAAAAATCTCCTATTTAAATTATAAAAACCTTATCAAAACAAGAGGAAGAAAATCTAGACAGAACAGTGTGCCCGAGTGTACCCTCAAGCAAGAGAACTCTAACCCAAGCCATTTGAAGACCATGGTACAGAGACTATGGCACTTTGTTTTAGTTCTTCAAGGGTTGTGGTGGCCGATGTGGTAACCTTCCTGACTGGTAAACGCCAGACTGGGGTTCGAGTGCCACTCGAGCTTGTTAGCTTCTTTGGTCGCTGCAACCTCACTATCCTTGTGAGCTAAGAATAGGGTGTTTGGGGGAGCTTGTAGGTCTATCTGCTAGGTCATCAGCAGCCATTGCCTGACCCTCATTGATCCTAGCTTGGGTGGAGAGGGGGCTTGGGCGCTGATCATATGAGCATATGGTCAGTCTTTAGGGAAATGTCACTGTCCCTTACCTCTGTCATTCATGAGAGGCCTTTAAACCTTTAAGTTTAAGCATAATACCCTTCATGCTTTATTACATCGGGTAAATTTAGTCTTATGAATTTCTTATAATCTTAAGAGTAGAGGCCGATGGTATGGGAGCTAGGATTTCCTTATTTGATAATTGCTTGAAGAAAATAAAGGCGAAATAGAATCTGAAAGATGTTGGAGCTTAACCCAACATGGAAGTCATGAATAATTATTAAGAAAAAGCAAGTAAAATTATTAATCTTATTGGAAACGTCCCTGTCTAGCAATCTGTTGGATGGAGGTTCGAGTACTACTCAAGCTCTAAAGTTTCTTTTAGTGTCTGTAACCTCATCATCCTTGTAAGCTGAGGATGGAGGTTTAAGGGACCCTGTAGGTATACATGCTGAGTTATCAGCAGCCAAAGTCTGGCCCTCCTGGTCTTAGCTTGGGTGCAATGTTGAAAATTTGCAGTAAAAAAAAAAGAACTAAAATTCATGGGAAAAATGTTGCCAGGCATTTATCGTTTTTAAAACAGAGATATTACGGTCACCAACTCGTAAAAGATGATAAAAAGGTGGGGTAAAAATTACGGTCGCCTGTATTTTACTGAAATGCGGCTGAGAACAGTATATTTTTACGGTGAATTTTCGATTAAAAATACGGTTTTTTAAGTGTGGATAGGGTCCTTGAGCGCTGATCATGTTTACATGGTCAGTCTCCTTAGGCATTGCCACAGTCCCTGTCCTCTGCCATTTAAACAAAAAGAAAAGTCAAATTAGATCTGCATAGAATATCTGTCACCCGAACTTCTATTCCAAAACCTTCTTGCATATTTGATGTAGATTTGTGAAACTGTTTTGTAACTTGTGGGTGAAATCTGACTTCACTTTACACAAGGATGTATTCAAATACGTGTAATACATTTCTATATTTATACACTACGCAAATATGAAAACACGTAATGTAAATAATATTAAAAATCAATTGAATATTCATCCATATTTATATTTAAATTCTCATGAATGTTTGCAAACGCATCCGATTATGGAGATGTGTTTAGGTATAGAAACAACGGAAGATCAAAGTAGCAAAATAAAAATTCTTACAAAATGTTTATTGTCCAAATACATGGCTAATTAAGAGCATAATTAGGTAAGCTTTATCAAAAGACTCCCCTGAACAAAAGCTCTTAATATTCTTTATATCTTAGGGATGATTCCCAAAGTATGCCAATATAGTTTCTTTTTATTCATATTTATCCGTATTTTTTTTTCATAAAAGTACCACCTGTTATTTGATTCAGAAATAGAAAATAATTCGTTATAATGGATTAAAAATTTAAATTTTAGAATATATATTTGTTGCAGTATTAATGAAATCGATGGATAAAGAGACCTTTGTTGAATAGATGCGTTAAAGATAAATGAATATCAATATTTGTTCATTTTTATTTATTTATTTATTTATCTATTATTATTATTATTATTATTATTATTATTATTATTATTATTATTATTATTATTATTATTATTATTATTATTATTATCATTTGAAAAGTTATAACCTTAACTGAAAACTGTGAGAGAAATACTAGTGAAAAAACATAAAGAACATAAAAGGAATAAAAGATGACATTGAATAACTCAGTAAGCCAAGTTGAATCAATGTGTAATATTATATATATATATATATATATATATACGTATGAATATATATATATATATATATATATGTGTGTGTGTGTGTGTGTGTGTGTGTATTTGTATTGTACCAGAAGTGACAGGATTTACTTTTATTCCCACTTTCGATGTGCGTGTATGGTATTTCAATGCGTTCTAGAATAAATCCAAAAATTATTTTTGCGCTAATAAATCGAGTGACTATGAATGAATTGCCTGCCTGGCCCCAACCACCAGAATCTCAAAAACCATTTAAGGCCTTTCGATTTCCTAAACATTGCCTACGTATTATGTACATCTCTCAAAACCATGTGGGGTATTAACTCAAAGAAAGGTTTAATACCTGGAACGTAAACAAAATCTTTCTTAAAGACAATTTTTGGTCACTTCTTGACCTGCAGAAAAGACATTACTGGAACAGGACCGGTAATCACAACTTACATCACCTTTGGGCTATGAGCGTTCTGCTTATCCTACTAAGGTTGAATCTTGACTTGTAATTTGAATAATGATACTTCTAGTGAATCTGGTCCTCTTACAAAATCCTCTCCTCTCCCTACTAAGTCTCTTATGGGAAGATCTCCCCTTAGTATTTTAAACCCATTAGACCACATATTCTCTAAGAAACAAAATGTTCGACAAGATTCAAGCGGATATCCAAAGTTTAAAATTAATTTATATAAAATCTTGGTTTATCAGTAAGCAACTACAATCCCTCAGTATATCTTTTATATCTAACAGTCCCCCTACCCCCACCCCCCACCCCACCCCACCCCCACTTAGTTAAATGCATGGCTCTGCTTTTTTCAAAAAAAAAAAAAAACATCTCATAGAACCAAATTCAATTTCACGCAACAGTTTAAAACAATTAAGAACCCTCATGTCAATACTAATCTATCTTAAAGTTCAATAGTTTGTCCGTACAAAAGGCAATTTGAATATCACTCCCGATTTAATCTGAAAACCATCATATTCGGTGCATTTAACATCGTAGACTTCAACGAATAGGAAACCCCAAAGAAAGAGAGAGAGAGAGAGAGAGAGAGAGAGAGAGAGAGAGAGAGAGAGAGAGAGAGACTAAGACCAAGTAATTAATCGAGTAGTGAGTGTATTTAGACTTTAGAGTTTGGTGAACTCGGTGCGGTGCAGCGGTTAATTAGGATGGGACCAGGGCATACCTCTCTTCTTAATTAGGTTGGGGAATCGCTCAGGTGAACTCATCTATTTCCAATTGTAATTATAAGTAAACTTCGGCAAGCGGTGTCTTGTTTGCTCTCCCTTAAATTGTGTATGTAATGAATGTCGGTTTACTTATCGTGCGAGAATCTTTGTTTGCTATTTTTGCTTGTTATTATACTGAATGTAGAGATGGATATCTGTCAAGCTTTGTCTTATGATAAGGCTGCTGACAAATCCTTTATCTACATTAGATATAATAATGATGAAACATAGCCCTATGATTTTCTACAACTGAAATTTAGGTAATGTTATCCAAGTTTCACCATTCGAGTTCTCTTGCTTGAGGGTAAACTCAGGCAAGCTGTTCTGTCTTATTTATATTCCTCTTGGTATTTTTTAAGTTTTTATAGTTTACATATGAAAGATCTAATCTAATGTTGTTACTGTTTTTTGTACATTTTATTTTCATTGTTTATTATGCCCCCTGTGGCCGCAGGGGCATAAAAACAATTAGAATAGCGCCAACGTTATCCCTGCGTGTCGTAAGAGGCGACTAAAAGGGACGGGACGAGGGGCTGGGAACCACCTCTCCTGTATTTACAATCCTCTGATACATCAGCAAAGAGGTGGAGCTGGGGGGAGAGTGACTGCAATCCAGTTTTGGGGTGTTTGAATGTGCATGGATGTAGTACGATAGAGAGTAAAAGATGTGAGATTGGAAGTATGTTTAGGAATAAAGGGAGGGTTGCATTGGCCTTGTGTGAGACAAAGATAAAAGGGAAGGGTGAACTGTTTGGTGAAATGTCTGGTAGAGTGTCTGGGATTGAAAGGGGAAGAGCAAGAGAGGGTGTGGCTTTATTGCTGAGTGAATGGATGACAGGTAAAGTAGTGGAATGGAAGGAGATACCATCTAGGTTAATATGGGTAAGGGTTGGGTTGGGTAGGGAATGTTGGGCTTTTGTCAGTGCGTATGGGCCAGATAGTGAGAAAAGTGAAGAAGAGCAGAATGAGTTCTGGAATGAATTAACTAGGTGTGTAGAAAGACTGGGTAGAAGGAATTATGTAGTCGTCATGGGTAACTTAAATGGGCGCTGGAGAGGTAGAAGGTGTCATTAGGAAGTATGGCGTACCAAGTGAAAATGAGAGTGGTGAGAGATTGGTAAAAATGTGTGTTGAGCAAGATGTGGTGATAAGCTCTAGCTTTTTCAAAAAAAAAAAGATAAAAACAAGTATACATGGTAAGAGTGGCAAATGGAAGAGTAGTAGAAAGGGCATTAATGGATTATGAGTGGATAAATAAAAGAATGTTTGGAAGATTGAAAGACGTGCACGTTTTTAGGGGTATGGCTAATGGTATGTCTGATCATTTTTTGGTGGAAGGAAAATTAGTTGTAGCAAAAGAGTGGGGGAATAGAGTAGGTGCATGTAAAAGGGAGCTAGTGAGGGTTGTAGAGCTAATAAAACCGGGGATGAAAGGGAATATCAAGAAAGGTTGAAAATAGCATATGACGAAGTGAAAGTAAGAGAAACTGGTAATTTAGAGGAGTGGAAGTCAGTAAAAGAAAATTTTTTCGGGATTGCAAGTGACGTGTGTGGCAAGAAGGTTGTTGGAGGCAGCATGAGGAAGGGCAGTGAATGGTGAAATGAAGGAGTGAAGGTAAAGGTGGAAGAAAAAAAGAGGGCTTTTGAAGAATGGCTGCAGAGTAATAATGTAGAGAAGTGTGAAAATATAGGGAGAAAAATGTGGAAGTAAAGCGCAAGCTAAGTGAGGCAAAGAGGGCAGCTGACCTGAGGTGGGGTCAGGGATTGGGTCATTCATATGAAAAGAATAAAATGAAGTTTTGGAAAGAAGTGAGGAAAGTAAGAAAAGCTGGTTCAAGAATTGAAGAGACAGTGAATGATGGAAATGGAAGGTTGTTAAAAGGAGAGGAGGCAAGGAAAAGGTGGGCGGAATATTTTGAAAGTTTACTGAATGTTGAGGATAATATGAAGTGAGATATAATTGCTGTTGCAAGTGTTGAGGTGCCGGTGATAGGAGATGAGAATGAGAGAGAGATTACAATAGAGGAAGTGAGGAGAGCACTATATGAAACAAGAGTAGGAAAAGCATCTGGTATTGATGGTGTGAGAGCTGAGATGTAAAAGGAAGGGGGTGTGACTGTACTTGAATGATTGGTGAGATTGTTTAATATGTGTTTTGTGTTGTCAATGGTACCAGTAGATTAGGTTTGTGCATGTATTGTACCACTATATAAGTGTAAGGGGGATTTGCATGAGTGTTGTAATTCAAGAGGTATTAGTTTGTTGAGTGTAGTTGGAAAAGTGTATGGTAGAGTACTGATTAATAGGATTAAGGATAAAACAGAGAATGCAATCTTAGAAGTACAGGGTGGTTTTAGAAGAGGTAGGGTTTGTATGAATCAGATTTTTACAGTTAGGCAGATATGCAAGAAATATTTAGCAAAAGATAAGGAGGTGTATGTTTCGTTTAGGGATCTGGAGAAAGTGTATGATAGAGTTGATAGGGATGCAAGGTGGAATGTGATGAGGTTATATGGAGTTGGTGGAAGGTTGTGTTAGGATAGGAAATGAAGTGAGGGATTGGTTTCCGGTGAGAGTGGGGCTGAGACAGGGATGTGTGATGTCGCCGTGGTTGTTTAACTTGTATGTTGATGGAGTGGTGAGAGAGGTGAATGCTCGAATGCATGAACGAGGATTAAAACTGGTAGACGAGAATGACCATGAAAAGGAGGTATATCAGTTGTTGTTTGCTCATGATACTGTACTGGTTGCAGACGAGAAAGAGAAGCTTGGCCGATTAGTGAAAGAATTTGGAAGTGTGTGTGAGAGAAGGAAGTTGAGAGTTAATGTGGGTAAGAGTAGAGTAAGGTTATGAGATGTGCGAGAAGGGAAGTTGGTGCAAAGTTGAATGTCATGTTGAATGGAGCGCTACATGAGGAGGTGGATCAGTTCAAGTACTTGTGGTCTGTTGTTGCAGAAAATGGTGGAATGGAAGCAGATGTACGTCAGAGAGTGAATGAAGGGTGCAAAGTGTTGGGGGCAGTTAAGGGAGTAGTAAAAAATAGAGGGTTGGGGATAATTGTACCAACTATGATGTATGGATCGGAGTTGTGGGGAATGAAAATGACGGAGAGACAGAAATTGAATTGGTTTGAAATAAAATGTCTAAGGAGTATGGGTAGTGTATCTCGAGTAGATAGGGTTAGGAATGAAGTGGTGAGGATGAGAACGGGTGTAATAAATGAGTTAGCAGCTAGAGTGGATATGAATGTGTTAAGGTGGTTTGGCCATGTTGAGAGAATGGAAAATGGCTTTCTGCTAAAGAAGGTGATGAATGCAAGAGTTGATGGGAGAAGTACAAGAGGAAGGTTAATATTTGGGTGGATGGATGGAGTGAAGAAAGCTCTGGGTGATAAGAGGATATATGTGAGAGAGGTAAGAGAGTATGCTAGAAATAGGAATGAATGGCGAGTGATTGAGACGCAGTTCCGGTAGGCCCTGCGGCTTCCTCCGGTGCCTTAGATGACCGTGGAGGTAGCAGCAGTAGGGGATTCAGCGTTATGAAGCTTCATCTGTGGTGGGTAACAGGGAAGGGTGGGCTGTGGCACCCTAGCAGTACCAGCCGAACTCGGTTGAGTCTCTTGTCAGGCTGGGAGGAACGTAGAGAGGAGAGGTCCCCTTTTCTGTTTCATTTGTTTGATGTTGGCTACCCCCAAAAACTGGGGGAAGTGCCTTGGTATATTTATGTATGTATGTATTACTTCGTTTATTTCTTTTCCTTGTTTCCTTTCCTCGCTATGCTATTTTCCCTGATGGAGCCTTTAGGCTTATAGCGTCTTGCTTTTCCAATTGTTGTTATAGATTAGCTTATGATGATGATAATAATAATAATAATAATAATAATAATAATAATAATAATAATAATAATAATAATAATAATAATAATAATAATGGTGATGATCATGAGGTACTGCTCTACAAAAGTATGGAACAAATAAAGTACATATTATGGAAATATAAATTACATTATTAAATTGTAATTCTATTTCCACTTTAACAGCAAGAGTAAATTCATACTAAACGAATCATTCTTTTATTTTATTACAAAAATAACACATTTGAAACCAGGTAAAATGCGATATACAAAGCACAAGATTCATCAAATAATGAAGGTCTGACCTCGTTCTTCATTGTTGTTTCCTAAAATAGTATAAGACTTTAAGTGAAGACATCTTTATCTGTCTTAATCCTCTTAGGAATTTCCGTTTCTTTACTTCCTCGTTCTGGCCCCAAACGTTTCTTTAACTTAACAAAGAATTTACGGAATGAATAATCTTTTTTACTTATTCGTTTTTTTTCAGCCCTAAAACATGGAATGTACGATGTATATATATATATATATATATATATATGTTTATGTATATATATATATATATATATATATATAAGCTCCAAAAGAATTTTGACACTCAAAAATTATATATATATATATATATATATATGTATATATATTCTCCCAAAAATGTTTTGGATTATCCCCTATTCGGGACCATGCGTCCTTTAAGGGGAAACTATCCAGTTGTCCATTAATAAATGGACAACTGGAATCAAGTATACCATGGTACTAGAATACCTATCAGTACATACATATACCAAGGCACTTCCCCCAATTTTAGGAGGTAGCCGACATCAACAAATGAAACACAACAAAAAGGGACCTCTACTCTCTACGCTCCTCCCAGCCTGACAAGTGACTCAACCGAGTTCAGCTGGTACTGCTAGGGTGCCACAGCCCACCCTCCCCTGTTATCCACCTTTTAGTATAATACAAAAATTCACCCTCACGGACAATAGAAAACAAACAAATATTCTCTGATATCAAAAGTGGAAAACGACATCAATTTCATTTCTACTGATTCTGGATTTATTGAAATCTGTGATTGGAAGGAAAATGTTTTCGCTGAATTGGAATCGGGGAAATAAATTCGTTTTGTCAAATAATGGAAAATATGACTGAATTCATTGAATGTAATGGATCCCGGGGGAAAAAAATACATAGAACGAACCAGGTGCAACGAAGTAATTTGAAAAATCTATTTCGGTGACTTGATCGGACAATCAATTTCCGCTCAAAATTAAAGTTTTTTTCGAATAACTATTTATTTCTAATAGGTTTGTGCTCTCGTGAATGCAATGCTCTATACGAGCTATTCATATTTGGTAAAATGGTAGGACCTTTCTTAAATAATATCGTTAAGAGAAAATATATTCTACATAGCTGCCGAGTCTCTCTCTCTCTCTCTCTCTCTCTCTCTCTCTCTCTCTCATCATTACAATAGGTTTTTATATTCAATAATAACCAATACTGTGCAATAACAATACATTGCCAGCGCCAGATCCTTTTCTAGTCTTTGATTGTATTTTTATCGGACGTTTTCCACTTTATCATACCTTATTTTATTACATTTTCAATACGAAGGAGGAAATGATATATTACCCTTAAAAAACTTTGTAGAAATGGAAACAAATAGTAAAGATAAACACTCAGAGGACATAAATTATATATATATATATATATATATATATATATTTATTGATTTATATTTATATATATATATATATATATATGTGTGTGTGTGTGTGTGTATGTGATTATGTGTGTTTGTGTATATATGTGATTATGTGTGTTTGTGTGTATGTATTTATGTGCAAGAACGTGTTTATAACTTCCAGTGATTATAAAATCTATATTCAATTACATCACGACAAAATATATAGAACACTATTTTTAAATTTTCTGTCATTTTACGACCGATGGAAAGGCAAAATATTGTTCCTTTTTTATAAACACTTAAATAGAAATATGGATAAGATATGAATAAGGAGCAATTCGTCTTCAATTTGAGGGAAAATTAACAAAATATTATTTGCACATGATTATAATCAAAATAAATCTTCACTAATACAAATATTATTTAAAGAATGAAATGAAATATTTTTTGCGTCTGTTCTTAAGCAATGGTTTTCCACCACAGTCACATTGATCCTTTCTAATTGCTTAAGAGAAAATTTTTTGGTTTAAAATTATTTGCAGTTGTATATATCCTCGGAATGCTTTTGTTATTGATAATATTTTGTATTTAGTTTATGTATTCATGTTTCAATTAAAGCTCTAATGAAAGAATTAGGAAATTTATTTGAGATAATCGACAAGTATTTGCCAGAAAATGAAACTATCCTTGAATAGAAAGATCCATAATTGGATACATTTGAAATATCTTTTACTCATACTTGTTTTACGATTGTATAAAAAGAAGTAAGAAAATTCCACAGACTCCAAAATCAATCCATTGTTCTCTAGTCTTGGGTAGTGCCATACCCTCTGTACCACGGTCTTCCACTATATTAGGTGCACTATATTATCGGTTTCCTTATTTCCCTTCCTCGCTGGGCTATTTTTGCTGTTGGAAACCTTGGGCTTATAGCATCCTGCTTTTCCAACTAGAATTGTAGCTTAGCTTATAATAATAATGCTAATAATATTAGCTTAGCTTATAATCATAATGATAATGATACTAATAAAAATAATAATAATAATAATAATAATAATAATAATAATAATAATAATAATAATAATAATAATAATAATAATAATAATCATAATAATAATAATAAAACATACTATTCATAAAATACATGATTCGTAGAATAAACAGACGAGTAATTTGTCTTACATATAGAAAAACCTCGTGCCCGACAAGTATATATCGTAGTCATAATTTTTTTTTTTTAAATTTTGTTTTTCATGTTAAGCGAATTTCATTATTCTGATATGAATTCGCAACTCCAAACTAGGTTGGTTTGTTGAGAGCATACAGGCCAAAGACTCCCACCATCACCAATCCGCAATAGCCAACGTGGTAATTAAATGGCAAAACCTTTGACATTGAATAAGGATATATCTTAGGTCTGTATCCAGAAGTGGACTAGAAACGGATGCATTTGTTGTTGTAATTATCCATATATATATATATATATATATATATTTATATATATATACATATATATATATATATAAATTTATATATATATATATATATATGTATATATATATATATTATATATATATATATATATATATATTTAATATAATATATATATATATATTTATATATATATATATATATATATGCGTGTGGAGAGAGAGAGAGAGAGAGGAGAGAGAGAGAGAGAGAGAGAGAGAGAATTGAGGGCACTCTCCTCAAACCTATCTTTTTCATACTTTCCAACAAAACAGAGACATCATAAGTAATGAAGTCTCAACACCAAAATAATGACCCCAACTAATTCTGACACTAATGGAACCTGTCGACCCTTTTATTTTCCACTTGAATTCTTGCCTCTTCGACTGTAGAGATTCGAGCCTTGTTAAGTCTCTGTTTCCTTTTGTTTTTTACCTCCTGACCTTTGAAGAGCATTGTCCTTCGCAGGTGTTTTCCAGTGCGCTGTGTACTTCGGAGTAAAGGCTACTCTTTAAGCTCATACTCTTTGTTTGCTCTCTTAAGGAGATAATGATTTTTGTATTTTCTAGTTTCGCTTAATTTAATAGATGGAAAAAATAATAATGAAAAACACTGCAAACTATGAATTGCCATTTTTTTAATGTGTTTGGGTTTTACTGATTAAAAAAAAAAGTTTTTTTTTTTTTTTTTTTTTTTTTTTGTCTCTGTTGTTGGCTGAATTTCAATCAAAATCCAGTCAATGTGAAAGGATTACTGCATAGCAATTATACTTCTCTCAAATGGATACAAATATATAATTCTATTTTTCCATTCCATAAGTTCTGCAAATATATCCTTCAATCCTTCTCTGTCATAATTCCTACAAATATATCCTTCTATCTCTCCCTTGTATAATTTCTACAATTACATCCTCGTATCTTTCCCTTCTATAATTCCTACAAATATATTCTCCCATCTTT
>NC_090741.1:99943354-99970854 GCF_036898095.1 Palaemon carinicauda | reverse complement strand
GTACTTATTATTGTTTTTTTTTTTCAATTACTGTATTTATACATTCAGTATTATCATTTTGCTTTGCTTTTAATCTGAAATTTAAATTTTTCCCTTGTCATCGTTTCTGTAAACAACTGAGATGATGTTTTTTTTTTTTTTTTTTTTTTTTTTTTTTTTTGACAATGTTCAATGTTCTTTAGGTTCATGTATAATGGATGAATGTATGATTGATAATTGTCATTCTTCCCATCATCAATGGTCATTTATACCAATTAACGCAAAGATTAATGAATAGTTAGTAATTTTTGAATGATTGATTGATTTAAAATTCTCTGGCATCCTGACATCAGGTAACTTTAGAAAAAAAATTAATAAAGAGAACTCAGTCATAAAACATTCAAAATTGCATAAGCCTTTGAATATTAGTAATAAGGCCAGCTTCCGATATGTTGTTTCTTTTCTTGAAATATACTATTTTAAATCCATTTGTTACTTTTCATTTAGTTTATTTATTTCCTTATTTCCTTTCCTCACAAGGCTTTTTTTTCTCTATTGGGAGCCCTTGGGATTATAGCATCCAGCTTTTCCAACTAGGGTTGTAGCTTAGCTAATAATAATAATAATAATAATAATAATAATAATAATAATAATAATAATAATAATAATAATAATAATAATAATAATAACTTGATAATGCCTCTGGCATCCTACAAAACACCTCCAAGAATGTTGGTCTTAAAATGTAAGTTTCTGAAACTTATATACTGCAAAGTAGCTATTTTTTTTTTTATTCATTTAAAAGATGTAGATTTAAACGCTTGCATAAAATCACAGAAATATCTTAGGTGATTGGATAATGATAATGAAACAATCTTAATATACCTAAATTTATTGGAATTATCGCTAACAAAATGTTTGATTTAAGAGATTTTCGTCTCATGTCGTTTATTTTGAAAGGTGGGAAAAATAGATACAGAGGAAGAAATAATAAGGAAAATGAGACATAAAGAGAAGGGATAATTGTAATCCAAACTGATGTTCTTTCTTAGAAGAAAAGAAAAGAATTGAAGATACGTCATGTTTAATGTTGTAAATAGAAGATAAAATACGACAACTGTTGATTCAGCAAAGTGTCAGGTTTTGAAGAATGATGAATGAGAGCTCTCTCTCTCTCTCTCTCTCTCTCTCTCTCTCTCTCTCTCTCTCATTCATGTGTTTATCTAACTTTTTTCTGTTCAACTTTCTTTCCTTATATCCATCATATTGTGAAAAATATGTTGAAATATATCAGATAATTCTCTCTCTCTCTCTCTCTCTCTCTCTCTCTCTCTCTCTCTCTCTCTCTTTAAATATGCAAATCAGGATAATTGTTCGCAAAGAAGATAAAATGGAAATCATTTTATGAAATCAATCCCACTGTTGGCATAAGAGGATTACTCTGTCTATGCAGGATTAGCAACTGCAAAACATTGAAGAATTCGTGTGAAAATTGAGTCTTTCATTTCAAAGGTCTGTTGATGGTGGCTAATGAAGTTTTACAATTATTTGGGTTTATTTGTGGTTTCATTCTTGGGTTTTGGATAGTGGAGTTTTAGTACTTCTATATGTTATTATTCAATTTTTTTTAATAATAATCTCCCCTATATAATGAAGGGCAAGTTTCTGGCTATTTATAGATAAATATATAAATATATATATATATATATATATATATATAAATATATATATATATATATATATATATATATGTATATATATATATATATATATATATATATATATACTAAATATATATATATATATATATATATATGTGTGTGTGTGTGTGTGTGTGTGTGTGTTTCAAAAAGGCCCATAAAAGAAACACAGGAAATATGAATAAATCACACTATATTTCGGTCATTAAACATCGACCCTCTTCAAAATATCCCGGTAAACAATGTAAAACTCTTGAGTCTTGACGTAGAATCCCTATTTACGGAGGTCCCGATCAACGATGTACTAGGTTTCTTGAGGGAAAAATTAATCCCTTATGAAGATCACTTCCCCCTCGGTATTGAAAAAACAATTAAGTTAATTAAACTAAGCATGTCAAATAACGTTTCCTCTTTCAATGGAAATTTTTACAAAGAGAAATTTGGTTGTAGTATGGGCAGCCCGTTATCTCAAATTTTAGCTAACCTCTACATGGAATACTTTAAAACAGAAATTTTAACAACAATTAAACCTACGAACATGGTTCGGCAACGCTATGTTGATGACATTTTCACATATTGGGATGATAGCTGGGGAGATTTCAATATATTTTTCAATAATCTAAATTCCCTAGTCCCTAGCATAAAATTTAAAACTGAATGGGAAAAAGGTGGAAAATTAGCTTTTTGGACATACTAATTATAAGGGAATCGACGGGGTATAATTTCACTGTGTATAGAAAACCAACTTTCTCTATTTCCTACATTCATTTCTTTAGTTATCACGACATTTCCGTAAAAATTGGAGTAGCTTGCAATCTATTTCTTAGAGGTTTGAGAATCTGTTCCCCTGCCTACCTAAATAAAGAATTTGAAATCATTCGTAAACAACTCGCCCAGCTATTCTACCCGACGTATGTCATAGAAAAGGCCATCAACAAAGCCAACACAATATACTATAAAGATCATGATGTTACTAACCAAAGAGATTTTAAAAATAAGATACAACTCCCATATATAGAAGGTATTAAAAATATAACAAATCATATCAAAACTGAGAACCCCTTTGTTTTTTCATATACAAAGACCATAGAAAGCGCCCTTATTAATGGCGTGTATAAAGTACCATGTGGGGATTGTGAAAAGATCTGTTAGATATGGCTATGAAAACTCGAGGATTCTCGTTCACCTTAGGGATTTAGGGCACCAGATTAACTGGAGTGAGTCGTCTTTACTTTTTAAGAGTACCTGTCCTTACAGAAGGAAAATCCTGGAATCAGCCATCATAAATCAATCAAACACAATGATCCTATCTGGGGGCCAATGGAAAGCTGACACAGTGGACAATACTCTTCTCAACCCTATCATTAAGAAGATAATCCACGGAGACCGACCACCAGACATGCATCAGAGGTCAAGACTTCCTCCAAGCGGCTCAACAATAAGAAGACGCACCTGGATGTAATTAAATTTTGCTAATCCTTCCAGCAATTATAACAACTATAGAACAATGGAACACACCCTTTTGCTTTCATATATAAACCGTCACTCTCCACTGTACTCCTCATTTTTACTTTACATCCTGAAGAGGGTTGATGTTTATTGACCGAAATATAGTGGGATTTATTCATATTTCCTGTGTTTCTTTCATGGGCCTTTTTGAAAATACATGTTAAACTGTTCGATTACAGTTATAAGTAAGATATATATATATATATATATATATGTATATATATATATATATATATATGTATGTATGTGTGTATATGTACAGTATCTATATATACATATATATACTATATATAGTATATATATATATATATATATATATTTATATATATATATATATATGTAAATATATATTTATATGTATACCTGTATATATATATATATATATATACATATACATATATACATATATATATATGTGTGTATGTATTCATACAGTATATATATATATATATATATCTTTCCTGACAAGCTCAGGGGGAGAGGGAGCATTCATTCCTGATGAGAAGGGTTACCCCGGAAGTATGGTGGGAAGTGACACTCTCCCATGAATGGCCGAACCAGCAGGTTATTGTGGAAATGGGGAGGTGTTGTTAAGGGTTAAATCTGTATGTGCGTGTGTGTCATCATCTATCTAAATATTTGGGCATCATTTTTGACGGTTCAGTTACACTAGTCTTGGTAATAATAATAATAATAATAATAATAATAATAATAATAATAATAATAATAACATGTATTGATTAGCGAGAATTTTCTTACACTCAAATATAAACTAAGTTTGAAGTCTGTGACAACAATTTCCAGACTTATGGCTCATTACGTGAATTGCGCATTTTCCTTTACCGTGACCTTGACCTTTCAAAATGCAATCATTTCCAGCTCTATAATCAAATTTGTGGCTAGGAAGGTGTTTACAAACAAACATACATACACACACATACAAACACGCAAACAGGTGCGAAAATATAACCTCCTTCCAACTTTGTTGGTGGAGATAATAATAATAATGCACATTTTCATACACCCTTATAAAAAAGAATTAAAATCCCATGATTAACTTTAAATGCTGCCATGAAAGTGTAGGCCTTCACATGATGAAAAATGAAGAAAATCAAATGCAAACTTGAAGAAAAGCAATAGAATATAAAATGGACGGATCTTGTCAAGATTAGCGAACCCAACCATCACCAGGTTCGATATTCTTAACATGAGGTTAATTGGGTTCGCTATTCTTTACATGTGGAAAATTGGTTTCCCTATTCTTGACATATGGTAAACTGGGTTCACTATTCTTTACATGAGCGTTTCCTTGCTACTTAAAGCTATTATTTACTTTTTACTTTTTTTATGACTCGTAAGATATTGATATTAATAGAGAGCTTTTAACTTATTAGTTTTTCTTCCATCAATAAAGTGATCATTTATATTTCCAACATGTTTTTTCCTCATTTCCCTTTTCTATTTTTCCTTCATAGTCCAGAACATTTCATGTCAAGATTAGCGAACCCAACCATCACCAGGTTCTTTATTCTTGACATGAGGTTAATTGGGTTCGCTATGTTTTACATGTGGAAAATTGGGTTCCCTATTCTTGACATGTGGTAAACTTGGTTCCCTATTCCTTACATGAGCCTTTCATTGCTACTTAAAGCTACTATTTACTTGTTAAACTTTCTTTTGTTCACTGAAATAACTAGTTAAAAAAATTTCTACTTGCTCAAACAGCTGGATGAGTAATTAAAAAGGCCAAACATTTCAGTTGTTATTTTGAAGCTGCTATTTACTGTTTAAACATTTTTCTATTCACCTAATTAGCTATTTCAATTTTTTTCTGCTTACTGAAGCAGCTGGTTGAGTAATTACCTACGTTATTTTCCTCTATATAATATAAAAGAAAAACTAATTTAGATATCCAGACATCCAGTATCCCTCAAGATGGCTGGGTCTAGGTTCACGGAGGTTGTAAAACCGTTACTTGGGGAGGATATGTTACCTGTGATTGACTGGATGAAGAACAAATCACTTATTCGACGGGAATTAAAATGTGAATCATGCAGTATATTTATGAACTGGATAAAATGCAGGGCCTCTTTAGACTGTTATATCTGGAAGTGCCAGGTAAAAGATTGTTCACGGTATAAACGAAACTCATCAATAAGGAAGGACTCATATTTTTCAAAATCAAAAGTGAAATTGCAGCTGTGGATTCATGTCATATATTGTTGGTGTAATGAAATGCGGGATCAGGAAACTTCTCGTATTGTAAATATATCTCGGATTTTTACAGTTTTTTCAGAGAGGTGTGTACGAGATATTTTGAACATAATCCTATAAAACTTGGTGGACCTGGAATAATAGTTCAAATTGATGAATCGTGCTTTTCCCACAAATCTAAACACCATCGAGGATGATCCCCTATGCGTCAAGTCTGGGTTTTTGGCTTGGTAGATACTTGTACATCTCTAGCAATGGGATATATGGAAATAGTTGAACAAGGGGACCAAGAGACATTTCTACCAATAATAGAAAAAGTAGTGAGACGTGGATCAACTATTCACAGCGATGAATGGCGAGCCTATAGAAATATGGCTAATAATCAAAACTACCAGCACAGAACCGTGAACCACCCCTTGCACTTCGTTGACCCCAGACAGGCATTCACACACAGCATATTGAGTGGTATTGGGCAAAGCATAAAGCAAAAATCAAGAACATGCGAGGATGCAAACGTGAATTTCTACCAAGATATTTGAACCAGTTTATGTGGATGGAACGAAATACGGATAACATATTACTTGAGTTCTGTCTTCAATTTGCTTCTTAATTTCCTTTTGATTCCTAAGATGTTAGTAATAACTTACTTTTAACTTTTTTATGAATCGTAAGATATTGATATTAATAGAGAGCTATTAACTTATTATTTTCTTCCATCAATAAAGTGATCATTTATATTTCCAACATGTTTTTTCCTCATTTACCTATTCAATTTTTCCTTCATAGTCCAGAACATTTCATGTCAAGATTAGCGAACCCAACCATCACCGGGTTCGTTATTCTTGACATGAGGTTAATTGGGTTCGCTATTCTTTACATGTGGAAAATTGGGTTCGTTATTTTTTACATGTAGAAAATAGCGTTCCTTAATCTTGACATGGAAATGTTGGGTTCGCTAATCTTGACAAGATCCAAATGGACGAAAGAAAATAGAGCAAATTTATGTAAAAGACAACAAAGACAAAGGCATTGACGAGTATCCTTTTCACGTATTAAGATTATCGAAAAGCCTTTCGTATTTGCTTACATTTGTTGAAACTTAAAAGTCGCATTTCGAGAAAATCTGGGAAGCGTTTCTGGTCCTCAACAATTTCTAGCCATAATGTGGATTGGTTGCAATATTTCAATAATATATAGTATATATATATATATATGCATATATATATATATATATATGTATATATATATATATATATATATATGTGTGTGTGTGTGTGTGTGTCATCTTTTCATATATATTTATAATAGTGATATACATATAAATATGTTTTTGGTGTGTGTAAGTTGTATATGCATTATATATATATATATATATATATATGCACACACATATATCTGTGTATGAGTGTATTTCTATCTATTTACATATATTTTAGCTATTCTTACATACATACATCTGACACTGACATGTTTCTAGGTGCAGAGACAGAGAGAGGGCGGAGGTTTATCTCTGCCTTCCCTTGTGGAATATTCCTCTCCATTATTCCCTTTGTTTTCTTAATGGGGCTTCATCCCAGTCTCCCTGTTCGCCCAATTTCCATCTTCTATGCAAAAACACTTCCTTTCTTTTTATACCTTCCTTTCTTTACCTTTCAAAAAGACTTTCTGTTTTACCTTCCTTTCTTACCTTATCTCTCCTTCCCTCCAGAGTAAATATGTTCCTCATTTCTTCCTCTGAATGTACATAATGATGTACAATGTTTACCCTCACTAGGGCCGCGTTGGTTCTTCGATGGAAAGATAGAGGGCTCTGACTGCTTCCCTCTTCTTCGTCTGGTTTTTTTTTTTTTTTTTTTTTTCTGATATAATCTTCTGTTCTCATTTGTTTTTCTTTTATTTATTTCTTATCTCTTAAGCTCCAAAATTTTTGTTTTGTGTTCTAGTTTTTTATATCATTTGCTTTTTGTTGGTTAATTCATGATTCTCCCTTGTATGAACTGGGTTCGTTCATCTACTTATGATAGTTATATACAATATGTATATACATATATATATATATATATATATATATATTTGCCCATGGGTGAACAAAATGAAGGAACAAATTATTTTATCATAGAAAATGGAAACAAATGGATACTGTCAGACTTGAATACACCCTCGAGAGATGGAGTTTGTACTTTGAACATCTTTTTAATATCGAATATAAAAGAAAGGCGGGAGATGAAGGTTATTAGAGTGGAAAGGGCAAGTGAAACGTTGCCCTACAATGGTTATATGGGGATCAGACAGCTGACTTGAGCTTCTTAAGTGTGCAAAGAGGAGGAAAGGGTTCTGAGGGAACGAGCCTAAGGGATTATTGTTCCTATGTGTAAAGGTAAATGTGATAGATTCGACTGTGAGAATTATCTCCCCTATATGATGAAGAGCAAGTGTCTGGTTATATATATATATATATATATATATATATATATATATATATATATATATATATATATATATATATATATATATATATATATATATATATATGTATGTATACACATTATCAGCATCATCATCATCATCATCATCATCATGGGCCATTACTAGTCCAATTACTAGTCTATTTATGGTCTTTTTGTGCCAGTCCACGCCCACAAACCTTGTTTCGTCGATCCATTGTCTACTCTTCCTTCCTCTGGTTCTATCTATACTAAACCCGATGAATGGTAGGGTAAGAGGCAAAACCTAATGAATGTGAGTTAGGAGTTTTGGTGATTAATGGTAAAAATAGGAGACCTATAATTACAGAGGCATCACACTATGTCAGTTTTCATGAAAATATATAGTATACTCTCATTCTAAAGAGACTGGAGAAAAAGATTGATGAAAAGCTGAGAGATGAACATGCAGGATTTGAAAAGGTAGTTGTACTGACCAAATATCCATTTTGAGACATGTGGTGTGCAGCAATGTGTACAATATAGAAATCCACTTGTAATGGCATTTGTGGACTATGAAAAAACCTTTAATAGTGTGCACCGGCCAATTTTGTGGAGAGTCCTGCGTCATTGTGGAATTCCTCTTAAATATTTAAATTTAATCAAATCTGTTCATGAGCAGAGCAAGTAAAAAGTTAATGTTATTGGTGTCATATCAAATTAATTTCTAGTGAACAGTGGAGTACTCCAAGGGAATGTGATATCACATATGTTGTTTATCCTCCTCATGGATTTTGTAAAGTATAGAACAGTTGGTGATGGTGGAGAAGGATTGGAGTGGATTATTAATAGGAAATCAGCTGACCTAGAATATGCTGTTGACGCTGTCTTTGATAGCAGAACACCTCGGGACTTGCAAAGGTTTCTTACCAGATTGCATGAAATATCACATGAGGTTGGGCTTAAGATAAATAGATGAAAGGCAGAGATGATGAGAATGGAATATGCAATGGAAGATGAATTTAGAAGGAGAAAGGGTTATTGAGTTGGAATCATTTAAATATTTAGGAACTATGATCTCCAATACAGAGTCTATAGAATTGAAGTATAATGAGAGATTGAAAAAAGCTAATGAGACAAAGACTAGGTTAAGTAAGATTTTAAAATCAAATCGCGTGAAGTTACATATAAAAATCAGGCTATATATCAATTTAGTGGGATCGGTGTTACTGTATATACGTGAGTTTGTAGATTTGAGAGAAAAGCCCTCAGAAGAATATTGGGAGTTAAATGGCAGGACAGGATTAGAAATAAAACTATAAGAGAGATTACTCGAGTACCATATGGGAATGAGATCATGGTGAGGGATATATGGAGATGGTTTGGGCATGCTCTTTGCACTCCCCAAGAGAGATTAGATCACCAAACTTTGAACGGAGCTCCACAAGGCACTAGAAGAGTTAGAAGACGCATGCCTACATGGCTTAGGACTATGAAACGTGAAGTAGGTGACGAATGTAGAAGCATTGATTTAAAAGCTCAAGATAGAGATGACTGAGGAAATCTAACTGAGGCCCTTATGTCAACAGGCGTAGAAGGAGATGATGATGATGATGATGATGATGATATATATATATATATATATATATATATATATATATATATATATATATATATATATATATATATATATATATGTGTGTGTGTGTGTGTGTGTGTGTGTATATCTGTGTATGAGTGAGGGAGTGTGTGTGTGTGTGTGTGTGTGTAGGTAATAGGTTGGTCAGGGCAATAGCCATCCATTGAGATACTACCGCTAGAGAGTTATTGGGTTCTTTGACTGGCCAGACAGAACTACATTGGATCATTCTCTCTGGTTACGGCTCCTTTTCTCTTTGCCTACACATACACCGAATATTCTGGCCTATTCTTACTACATTCTCCTTTGTCCCCATACACAAGACAACCTGACAACACTGAGAATACTAAACAATTCTTCTTTACTTAAGGAGTTATGTAATGCACTGTGATTGCTCCGTAGTTAGTTTCCACTTGGTAAGCGTAGAAGAGACTCCTAAGCTATGGTAAGCAGCTCCTCTAGGAGATGGACACTCCAAAATCAAACCACTGTTCTCTAGTCTGGGTAGTGCCACAGCTTTTGACCCTGGCCTACCACTTTCTTGCATTAGAGGTCTCTATCTTGGGAGTACACTCAGGCCTGCTGTTCTATCTTATTTCTCTTCCTCTTCTTTATTTTATTTTGTTTTTTTTAAGTTTTATAGTTTATATGTGAAGGATTTAATTTAATGTTGTTACTGTTTTTGAAATACTTTATTTTGATCGTTTATTCTTCTCTTATAACTTATTTGTTTTCTTTTTTCCTTTCCTCACTGAACTATTTTTTCCTGTTGGAGTCCTTAGCCTTATAGCATCTTGTTTTTGTAACAAGGGTTATAGCCTAGCTTGTAATAATTATATATATATATATATATATATATATATATATATATATATATATATATATATATATATATATATATATATATATATATATCTGTAGTTGTGCATATATCATTATCTTCGTCATCAAGTGTCACTAGTCCACTATAGAACAAAGGTCTCAGACATGCAATCTCTAGGGACCAATTATGTTATTCTAAATATCCATCTATTATCTGCCATTTTCAATATATATATATATATATATATATATATATATATATATATATATATATATATATATATATATATATATATATATATATATATATATATATATATATATATATATATATATATATATATATAACGGATTTTGAGCGAAGCGAAAAATCTATTTTTGGGTGAGATGGCCATGTCGTCCTGATGGAAGTTCCTATAGGGTAGCTTCCTAGGGTATATTACAACTACGGCGATATTCCCAGAGAATTTACCTTAAGGTACCCAGAATTCTAACTCCCGGAGCGAATATCCCTAATGAAAGGGATATCGCGACATATCAGAGGACATATTCTTGACACGCCACATGGCAATCTGCACCCCAAACAGAGATAACACATCGAGGGGTCAATTGGCAAGAAACGAGAACGGGAAAGAAAAAGGGGGGAGCCGCTCCCAAGGCTCCCTCTTTTCCAGTTTCGTAAGCGTGCCTGGCGCTAATCCTGGCGCCATCTGTATTCCTTGTAGCGTACACGAGGTGCTACAGATACTGTATGTAGGGAGGGGTCCTACAGCCCTTTCATAGAAAGGGAAGGGCGGGTCCATCAGGACGACATGGCCATCTCACCCAAAAATAGATTTTTCGCTTCGCTCAAAATCTGTTTTTTGGGCTCAAGCCATGTCGTCCTGATGGAAGTATACCGGAGCATTACTGTATCTTTGGATTCTCAGAACGTGCCGTACTCCACAGAGGTAATTTTTCCCGGTCGACTAGACCTAGAGACCTAAGATGTTACCGTTATACATCTTTTCAACTAACCATAAACCATGTTAGAGCTTCCTGCCCCCTACAGGGAAGAGTCCTACTAGACTCTGGAAAAGTCTCAAAGAGTACATATACCTATGTAAGAATACCAGGCAAGCTAATATAGTGGTCTCACCTTATATTAAGTAAAGCATAGTTTGTAAAGAACAACTGCGTCAATATGAAATATCGACCAGTTCTCCGCACAATACTTGTATTGGACAAAGGTTTATATCCGCATAGGAGGAAACTTGTAAAACCGCCACCGTCCCCTTCTGGGACGGAGTCCTCCCGTTAAGGGAAAGCATAAACCAATGCAACATAACTTGCATACAGGAACAATCTATTAGAAT
This sequence comes from Palaemon carinicauda, assembly GCF_036898095.1. Lineage (NCBI taxonomy): Eukaryota > Metazoa > Arthropoda > Malacostraca > Decapoda > Palaemonidae > Palaemon > Palaemon carinicauda. The sequence continues at coordinate 99,959,213 of NC_090741.1, read as the reverse complement.
TATCCCAGATAAATATACATAGAATGAATGCTCAATTATATCAATAAAATGACACAGGTGGAGATGCAAGGTTCTCAAGAACAAGTTTATTGATAGACAATAAACAGATAGGTTAACAACAATTCTATATATATATATATATATATATATATATATATATATATATATATATATATATATATATATATATATATATATATATATATATATATATATATATATATAAGAAGAGGATAACCAAAACTTTAAGCCTAAGTCTGATAGTAAACAAAAACTTGTTTATCTGAAAGAAAAACATTAGCGCCACTTTTAACATACTGAGGTATGAAGGTCAGAAAAGTCTGTATTACTAATCAGTTACATTAACGTTAGAATTGCTCGGCACACATGTCTGCACTTATGCTAGGTTCACCTTTGGAAGTGGAACAGTCAACGTGGGCACCTCAGTAGTTTGTAGCACAGAATGTGACTACACACTCACCCTGGAATTAATTGTCCCAATTAAAACCACTGTTCCTCGCAGAGTTAAACAGCAGGGTTAACGACGCAACCCACTGCTACCACAGAACTCTTTAGTTGCTCCACTTGCTTCACCTAGTGGCGAAAGAACACTCTGGAAGACTTCCAGCCAGTGTATGAACGAAGATGCTCAAAATCCATACAATTAAGGAAATTTAAGGATGAAGCAACTTTCCTCGGATTGTGACCTGCGGGTGTACTGTCAGGATCCGCTCTGCTAATAAAATATGCGATTTTCACCCTGAGTTGATTCAGTGATAAATTTGAGCCTGATGTTTCTCCCCTGAATAGTTGACCACCCTTGAAGTCTGAAGTTCTATGAAGATAGACCTTTAGGCATTCTCCTGGACATAGAGATGCATCTTCTTTCAGAGGGCAGATTCTCCAGGGACCCCACCTGTTAGTGGGTAACTCATTCTTGGTGAGAAACATAGGATCAGGAAACAGGTTCAGTTCTCCCCCATCCGGGAACTGAACACGACCTTCCTCTCTCGAGAGGGCTACAATCTCACTAACCCTGGCCCTGGACGCGAGTGGAAATAGGAAAATAACTTTTTGGGTCAAATCCATTAACGCACCCTCCTCATTGCTCCACAGAGAAGCGAAATGAAGAACTTTATCTAAAGACCATGAAATGGGCTTTGGAGGTGCTGAAGGTCTGAGCCTAGCGCAGGCTTTCAGAACTTTATTGCCTTCTAATAGATTTGCGCTTATTTTCCTCTAGGATGTCTATGCTGGCTTCCGAAATCCCAAAACGCTTTCTCACCGCTAGGGAGAGAAAATCATGAGCTGCAGGATCCGGGTTTTCTGTAATGAAGCGCAGACAGAAGACTTCTGGACTCACTGGGTCAGAACTGGATCTGGTAGCGGTACAAACTTCAGCCGTAGTTCCAATGCCAGGGGGAACCACACGCTGTTCGACCACTTGTGGGCCACTATTGCCGCTACCCCCTTGAAGGATCTCAGTTGTTGAGGACCCTCAACAGAAGATTGTGAGCAGGGAACAGATAGATCCTGGACCACCTGTTTCATTTGAGGGACATCGCGTCCACTGCTTCCGCTAAGGGGTCCTCGTACGGGGACACGTACAGGGGCAACTTCTTGTTGTCTTTCGTCGCAAAGAGGTCTATCTGCAGTTCTGGGACTTGACTCAAGATGAAGGAGAATGATCCTGAGTCTAGGGACCATGCCGACTCTATCGGTGTGAACCTGGATAGAGTGTCCGCTGTCACATTGCGGACTCCTTGAAGGTGAACTGCCGACAGGTACCACTTCTTCTTTTCCGCCAATCGGAAGATGGCCAGCATCACCTGGTTGAGAGGTGGTGACCTTGATCCTTGTCGATTCAAGCATCTCACAAGTACCTAGCTGTCCATCACCACCTTATATGGATCGAGTGACGCGGGGAGACTTTCTTTAAGGTAAGGAGCACTGCCATAGCTTCTAGAAAGTTTATGTGAAAAGGTCTTGAATAGCTTGGACCAAGTCCCCTGGACTTTTTTCCGATGAGAGTGACCTCCCCATCCCTCCTTCGAGGCGTCTGAGTGAATCGTCACCGACGGGGGAGGTGGCTGAAGAAGAACCGACTTCTTTAGATGTCTGGCTTGGGACCAAGGCCTGAGAAGAGTACGTAGTCGAAACGGAACTGGTCTTCTCAGATCTCTTCGCGCGTTTGATGCAAAACTTCTCCAAACTCCGGTTGCATCATTTAGCTGTGCTCTTAGCACTGGGTCTGTCACCGAAGCAAACTGGAGAAAACCCAGTACCCTCTCCTGTTCGCGTCTTGATATCCTTTCGGAATCTAGAAGTCTCTTGACAGAACCCGCTATCTCCTTCCTTTGCTTCGCCAGGATGGAAAAACGGTGTGACATTAGGTCCCAGTGGATTCCCAGCCACTGGAACTTTTGAGATGGAGAAAGTCGAGACTTTTTTCTGTTGATCTTGAAACCTAGATACTCTAGGAACTGGATCACTTGACTGGAAGCTTGCAAGCATTCTGTCTCGGATGCTGCCCACACCAACCAGTCGTCCAGGTAGGCTACTACCTGAATTCCCTTTAGGCGTAATTGTTTGGGAGCTACGCTCGCAAGCTTCGTGAAGATCATTGGGGCTATATTTAGCCCGAATGGCATGGCTCCGAAGGCATATAGTCTTCGTTGTAGCTTGAACCCTAGGTAGGGGGAGAGTCGACGGTTGATTGGAACGTGCCAATAGGCATCTGACAAGTCTATGGAGACAGAATATGCCCTCTTGGGCAGTAAGGTCCTTATGTGTTGCAGTGTTAGCATCTTGAACTTGCAATTCGTTATGAACTTGTTGAGTGGCGACAAGTCCAGAATGACTCTGAGCTTTTTCGAGTCTTTCTTAGGAACACAAAACAGCCTCCCTTGGAATTTGATGGACTTCACCCTTCGGATCACTTTTTTCTCCAACAGTTCTTGGACGTACTCCTCCAGAACGGGGGTGGAGTGTTGGAAAAACCGAGGGCACGGGGGTGGAGTGCTGTACCAGCTCCAGCCCAGTCCGTTCTTGAGTAGGCTATGGGCCCAGGGATTGAAGGTCCACCGATCCCGAAAATTCTGAAGTCTCCCTCCTACCGGCATCATCTCACTTGGACTGCCGTCCTGAGGTCTTGCCTCCCTGACCGCGACCACCCCTGAATCCCCTTCCCCTTGAGGGGTGCCCAGACGAGCCTCTGGGTGCTCCTCTAGGCTTTGCTCGAAAGGAAGTTGACTGCCCTTCGAACGTTGGGTAGAATGCCGGGGACTGCGTCGACACGGCCTGGGGTACCCACTGGAAAGTGGTCGGGGTTTGTGCCACCATCTGGGGCACTGAAGGCATCGGCAGCTGCTGTTGCTGTTACTGTTCAACTGGCTTGGCTGGCCGAGATGGTAGCCTAGGCCTTTTAGTCTTCCTCTTTGGATGGGACCCTCATCCGGGGAAGACTTCCTCTTGATAGACAGGCCCCACTTTTGGAGAAGATTTCTATTCTCCGTGGCAGCCTTATCCACAACTTCTTTGACCAATTCGCTAGGGAAAAGATCTTTGCCCCAAATGCTGGAGGAGATTAGTTTCCTTGGCTCGTGCCTCACCGTAGCCGAGGTGAACACGAACTTCCTACAAGCTCTCCTCGCCCTGACGAAGCTGTAAAGATCCTTCGTCACTGTGGCCAGATGAATCTTGGCCACTACCATGAACATTTCATGGACCTTGGGGTCACTTGCCATCGTCTCAAGAGTGGTCTGAAGAGACATTGAGGCAGCCAGTCTTTCTTTTGTCTCGAGCTCCCTCCGCAAAAGAAAGTCAGACAGCTTAGGGAGGTTCTCACCGAACTGACGTCCGGCAATATCAGCCTCCAACTTCCCGACTGAGAAGGTAAGATGGACGTCCTTCCAGTCTTTGTGGTCCATGGGTAGGGCCAGCGACAAAGGTTTACACTCCTCCAGGGAGGGGCAAGGCTTGCCAGCCTCGACTGCTTTTAATACAGCCGCAAACCCTTTCTGCAAAAAGGGGAAGGCTCTAGCAGGAGAGGACACAAAGGAAGGGAGCTTCTTACTCAATGCAGTAACTTTCGAGTTTGTGAAGCCCCTCTCTTTCATCGAAGATGAAAGCAAAGCTTGAGCCTTAGCATGGTCCATCACTATGACCTCCTTCGGCTCTGTCTCCTCCTTTGAAGCTGGTTCCTTCCTCAACCGGACATAACAGTCCGGATATGACCCTTTGCTGGGCCAGAATTCCACTTCCTCAAGGGGAACTGAACCCAGCTTATCCGACATGACGATCTTTCTAGTCGTCATTGGCATGTGCTCAGCATATCTCCATGGGTTAGCATCTGAGCACAAGGGAAGGTCTTTCACATTGAGCCTCTTCTGGGGACCACATGATGCTGCAAGCTTCTGCATCCGCAGTTCCATTGCAGCCGCCTTCTCCATATTCTCCTTTTGCATTTCATGGATCATTCCAACAATGGAGGAGAGTGCCTGTCCCAGCTCTACTGGGAAAGCGGACGATGTTGAGGGAATAGGTTCAGGGATCAGAACCGGAGCAGCCGACACCTCGTTGGCTTCTTCCTCTACGATGTCTGGGGCTTGATCTTCATCCTGGCCTCCTGCCAGGAGGTCTTCCTCCAGACGCTCGGACACGTCTGACATCCTGTCGTCCAACTGGATGTCTTGCACGGCCACCGCCACTTCAGCATCCACCTGGATCTGAACTAGGGGGATCTCCTCTTGAGGCTGGGGAATCACGGCATCAGCTGATGCCCTAGGGAAAAGGTAAGCCCTCATCTTCTCACTTGGAAGATAAGGTCCAGAGGTGTTCTTCTGGAAGCCCCTTACCCAGGTGCGAAGCTTCCCCCTTGCTATATCCCTTGATTCCGCTGTCCTGGGGGAATCAAAAGCTTCAGTAATCAGGTTAGAGCACACGGTACATACCTGGGGGTCCCAATACAGGAGATCACCCTTGGAGACAGCGCATGCTGCGTGCCTCCTACATAATCCATGTCCACAGAGGTTCTTACTGCAGACGTTGCAGAAAGCACTTCCGCACTTCGGACGTACCTCCTGCAAAGAGAAGAAATTTCCATGAGTATCAAGTGAACTATGTATCACTGGATATGCACAGTTTAGCATAACAATTCAGAAAGGAACGACACACACTTGTGTTTCCTTCGCAACCAATTGTTGCAGCCTTCCAGATAATAAAATCGCATGGTTAATCTCTTCTAGAATAACCAATGAAAAGTTTCCAGAGGAAACAGGTGGAGCTCACACCTAAGCTTTGATTTTAAAATCCTGGATCATAGACAAGAAAGAACTCACTCTCTTATCTGTAAGGCAACAGCAAAGGGCTGTGAAAGACCACACAAAAGTGTTAGAACACACAGTGCTGTACCAAAACTTATACTATAGTTTTCTTCTTACAGTATATGCTATACTGAAGAATACTGGTACAGTATAGAAGGTTATGTGCCGGCCAGCACACACCATAACTAGCTTTAAAGTATACTACTTAACAGCTATAAGGCGGCAGAACGCTGGTTCAAATGCATGTGCCGGCCGGCAGTAACTGCCGGCCGGCAACAGCCAATGTCAGCTACACAAGGTAGCACCCGGCTGCCGGCCACTGCTCCTGGCGACCGGCAGACAAGGACTGAAATTAGCCGGCCGGCAAAGGTAAACAACCGATGCCAGCCAGCAGCAAAAGAACCAGAGGACTGCGACTGCCCGAGGCCGGCAGCCGGCCTATGAGGCCGGCAGCCGGGTCGGGTACAGCACTAGAAGAAAACAGAATGGATGCCGGGATAAGAGCGTAAACAACCTCCAAGCCCGGCAATCCGAAAGAGTGCATATAAGGAAGGGGAGAATCTAATTCAGGCTTCCTGACCAATGCCGTCTGACTCACAGGCACGCATGGATGAGGGACCAAGGGAGGTCCGGGCAGCACTCAAGCAGAAGACCCTTGCCAGCCGGCAGACTCTGCCGGCCGGCAAAGGACTGAGTCAATTCCACATCCTAACCTATCCTAGGTCCAGATGTAGAATGACGTACAGTACTGTAATGGCTAGGCCATTACGGAGATAGAGGGGGAAGGGACAAAAGAGGGTCCTACCAATCTTGCTTTAGTGAAGGATCACCCGCAGCCAAGGAAACTCATCTTAGCCTAAGGGAGATCCAAGGAGGGAGGCCAGCAATACTTGCCAGCTCCCAAAGAACCAAAGCAAGGAAGGTGTTGCTACTCCCAGGGAAAGGATCTTATCCTCCCACCGAGAACAGCAACAAGGATTAGTCTGCTAGATCACAAAAGAAGGAATCATCTCGTACAGAAACCTTCGGTAGTGATCTAAGGAGGCTAAGCCTCCTATGTCTGTGTCAGGCCAGCGAGGGAAACTCTACCCCAAGCCAGACGAACACAGACTCAGACTAAAAACTCTGTTGTTCTGTCCCTCTCTGAAACCAGACTTACTGGAACAGGAAGGTACAGTAACACCCCAGTATAGTTTTATCGAAAGTTAATTCAGATAAACCACTTAGGGATAAGCCCAAGGCTTAAACAGAGGGAAAGGAATTGTATACCTTCTCCGAAGAAAAGAAAGCAACCGGGGAGTATGAGAAAGTATACTAAGGTTCCATAAGCAACTTAGCCTAGGCACCAAGAGAATCGATTACCTAAATCACCGAAACTCACTTGTATACTATCTTGGAAATATTCAACATAATCTTAAATGTATAGAAAACTGCCTAATCTTCAATAAAATTTTAATACACTCGGAAAACCAAAATCATGCAGGAAGTACTAGGACCAAACGACTAGGCTACATGGCCTAGCGTAGGCCAGAGTTAGCGAATACTTCGCCAAAATAATACTAAAGCACGAAAGGAAATCCTATGTAACGCTAAATAGCTAAAATTTATTAAAGCAAAACAACCGGGAATGTCGCTCTGGCTAACTAAAACTCATACCAAGCGAGCGACAGCGTCCATGACGCCTCCGGTAGGCTACGGCTCTTGTAACAAAGATTAATCCTATTAATCACTTAAAAATTTACCAAGAGCCTACATTTATACATAAAAGAAATGGTACTCAACTTATCAGAAGCCGACGAAGTTGGAGAAACCATGAAAAGCTGAAAAAATCCAAGATTTGCGAGAAACACAGGAAAAAACACCGAGTTGTTAAGCTACGCAAAAAGGAATACAGATGGCGCCAGAATTGGCGCCAGGCACGCTTACAAAACTGGAGAAGAGGGAGCCTTGGGAGCGGCTCCCCCCTTTTTCTTTCCCGTTTTCATTTCTTGCCAATTGACCCCTCGATGTGTTATCTCTGTTTGGGGTGCAGATTGCCATGTGGCGTGTCAAGAATATGTCCTCTAATATGTCGCGATATCCCTTTCATTAGGGATATTCGCTCCAGGAGTTAGAATTCTGGGTACCTTAAGGTAAATTCTCTGGGAATATCGCCGTAGTTGTAATATACCCTAGGAAGCTACCCTATAGGAACTTCCATCAGGACGACATGGCTTGAGCCCAAATATATATATATATATATATATATATATATATATATATATATATATATATATATATATATATATATATATATATATATATAGATAGATAGATAGATAGATAGATGGATAGATAGATAGATATATATATATATATATATATATATATATATATATATATATATATATATATATATATATATATATATATATATATATATATATATATATATACTGCCTATGTCTATTTCTTTTTTTACATGTTAGAAAATCCTCTATAGATTGTTTCGTACCCATGTTGCTCTTTTTCTATCCATAAGTGTTATTCCCATCATTATTCTTTCCATTATTCTATAACTTATAACTAGTTTATTTACTAGGGCTCCAAGTTTCTGATGTATAAATTAAAACTGGTAAGTCCATCTGATTAAATACCTTTCATTATAGAGAAAATGGCAATTCACTTTTCATAATCTTATTTTGCTTACCAAAAGCACTGCATCCCATACTTATCTTTCTTTTAACTTCAGTCCCGTGTCCTGGGGAACACTTACTGTTTGTCTCAAGTACCTTTATTCTTTTATAATCTCTAGTCTAGAGGTTCACCCATAACCCTTATTTTTTTCCTTTCTGCCTTTTCATTGAACATTATCTTAGTTTTACTCATATTCATTTTCAGTCCTACATTTCTGCTTTTTCTTTTCAAATCTTCTGTCATCATTTGCGATTCCTCACATGATTCGCTAAACACAACTATGGCATCTGCAAACCTTAAGTTGTTAGGACATATATATATATATATATATATATATATATATATATATATATATATATATATATATATATATATATATATATATATATATATATGTATATATATACGTACATACATGCATACATACATACTGTAGAAGAGAGAGAGAGAGAGAGAGAGAGAGAGAGAGAGAGAGAGAGAGAGAGAGAGAGAGAGAGAGAGAGAGAGAGAGAGAGAGAGAGAGAGAGAGTGCTCTTTTATATTATTTGAGACCAATAGACTTTAAAACTTCATCTCTAATAAAATTCAGTTCCTAAATAACCGAAAGTCATTCTCGGAAGAGAAAAAGCTATCATGAAATATTTCATTAAGTGATACGATATGACATCAGTTATTGGAACTGGAAATTAGTAGGCTTATCCAATTTGCCCAAAAAAGGAATTAAAAAAAAGATAAAACTTTTCACTTCACAGAGTCCTAATTAGGAACCTGAGTCGCAATGACATATATACCTATTTGAATGTATATATATATATATATATATATATATATATATATATATATATATATATATATATATATATATATATATATATATATATATATATATATGCATATATATATATATATATATATATATATATATATATATATATATATGTATATATATATATATATATATATGTATATATATATATATATATATATATATAGATATATATATATATATATATATATATATATATATATATATATATATGTACAACGTTATTAATAAACAATAAAGCAATATTCTACCCACTAAAATATGTTAGCATATGCGCTCTGGCTTTTTGCTGTGCAATCCAGAGATGTTCATCACTTATGGATAAAAATTCCTTGGTGGACAAAACAAACCCTGGCCTTTAATTTTACTGTCATTGCATTTACATAAGCTGATTTTGCATGATGCTACCCTGGTTAATTGAACTTTTCAATTCTAACTTTTTAATGTTTTTCTTTTTCGAATTTTGTTACAAATGGATCCCGGATAATCTTTTGGATTTGGTATCCAAACTGATGGGTCGAAAATGGTGTTGTTTACTTTTCGTTTTTATTATTAATAGCTTCCATCATAGAGGTTATATTTTTGGGACGTTTGCTTATTTGTTAGCAGGTTTACACAGTCTTTTTAAAGGTGGAAGGGTTTAAAGGTCGGTCATGAATGGCAGAGGCCAGGGACAGTGATGTTGCCCTAGCTGCTAGGACAATGTCCTAGAGACTGATCAAATTACATATGATCAGCGCCCATGCCCCCTCTCCACCAAAGCTAGGACCAAGGAGGGCCAGGCAATGGTTGCTGATGACTCAGCAAATAGACCTATAGGCTCCCTCAAATCCCCTATCCTTAGATTACAAGGATAGTTAGTTTGCAGCGAGCAAAGGAACTAACGATTTTTAACGGGACTCGAGCCCCAGTCTGGCAATTAACAGTCAAGGACGCTACCACCAGGCCACCGAAAACCCTAGATTTTTGCGGAGAATTTATTGATAAGAAATGATAAGATGTTGGAAAGATAGAATTGTAAGTTTTGAGAGAAATTATATTTTAGTGGAGGGTTTCCAGACTATCGAATGTAGAACCACATGTGTCGTTGCAGTAGAATAAAAATATGAACCACCAGCCACTGACGAAGAAGTGGATGCATTTTATGCCAGGGATTTTAGTTATTAATTTGTTACTGTCCAATAACTAGACGGAATCATTAACACTAAGTCTAGTTCAGTGCACCCTACTTTGATTTAAATTTCCGAAAGTTAAGTTGTCTGTAATATTAAAGTTAAGTTGTCTGTAATAAGGGTAACATGAGTAAGACAGAAAGTGGCCATAGTGAAAACTTCCTGAAGGTTATAGATTCGTTTACAAGGTGGTCTGCACTTATTTTTAGGAGAAATTTCAACCAAAAATAGAATATAGATGCACCACTTTGAACCTTAGTCAAAGGTTCGATACAATTACTGGAGACCTTAGGCTTCTATATCTCCCCAAAACTTCTAGCTAGTATCGGCTGTCAGCAATGTCAAGTTATCTGTTGAATTATGACAGCGGGAAAAGGTATCAACAGAGGTAGAGTATAAGAAAATCAGCAAGTGATAATGATCTTGCTTTTGGGCAATTACTCCACCCACCCAGTACAGGGGACATTGGCTGAAACAGATGACTATGCCTGCAAACTTGAGTCCCATTGCAATACTTTCCAAACATTGTTAGCCAAATATATTAGCAATAGGAACATCCATTATGAGTATTTTGGTGACTGTATTGTATCATCAGGAGGCAATAATGGCCAAATCAGTTCATGAATAAGATAGAATATATAGAGAATCGTGTTGCAGGTCGAATATCGACAATTGACCTCTTCCACCAGTTTCTTCAAATTCAAATCAATCTCTGAGGGTAGTCAGTCATATTTTGGAGGATTATGTGAATGCTTCAGATTAGGAATGAACCTTGAAAATTTATAGATCAATATATTCACTTTCCAACAGAAATAGTGTAGGATGGAATGGGTTCTGTAACTATGCAGATATGTCAACACGTATAAAACCCCCTACGGTCATATTTACAAATCCTAAGAATCATTTAGGAAGTTAGATTGTATTGTATAACAAATATTTACACAAGTATATACTAGTTTCTCTTCTTTAAGGGGTTGTGGTGCTAGAGGCCTAGAGTCTTCTGGTTACCAGCAAGTCTATAGACATGAGATGTATAGCCTAACGTCCATTTTCCTATTAGCCAACCCATGACAGTGGAAGACCGTGGTACAGAGGCTATGGCACTAACGAAGACTAGTGAACAATGGTTTGATTTTGTAGTGTGTTCGCCTAGAAGAGCTGCTCACGCAGCTAAAGTGTCTCTTCTACCCTTACCAAGAAGAAAGTAGCCACTGAACAATTACAGTATAGTAATTAACCCCTCGAGCGATGAAGAATTGTTTGGTGATCTCAATGTTGTCATGTGTATGAGGACAGGGTAGAATTTAGAACGGACTATTCGGTATACTGTATGTGTAGACAAAGAAAAAGTGAGCCGTAACCAGAAAGAGTGACCCAGTGTAGTATTATCTTGCCAGTTAAAGGACCCAATAACGGTCTAGTGGTAGTATCTTAGCATATATATATATATATATATATATATATATATATATATATATATATATATATATATATATATATATATATATATATATATATATATATATAATATAATATATATATATATATATATATATATATATATATATATACATATATAAATATATATTATATATATATATATATATATATATATATATATATATATATATATATATATATATATATGTATATATATATATATATATATATATATATATATATATATATATATATATATATATATATATATATGTATATATATATATATATATATATATATATATATATATATATATATATATATATATATATATATATATATATATATATATATATATATATATATATATATATATAATATATATATATATATATATATATATATATATATATATATATATATATATATATATATATATATATATATATGTATGTATGTATACATATACTTTATATAAATGCATGATTCTATAATTTAAGGATTTAGTTGACATTCCAATCAAAGCAACCTAAATACATAATGAAAATTGCAACATTCAAAGGGGTTTTTTATTTACAAATAATAGTTTTCCCTTTGCCTCATTTTGACAATGCTCTACTTTTTAGTCTTATATCCATTTTGGCACAATTAATTTTGCTTAGTGAAAATATATATACATTTAAAAGACTGGTAAAACTTATCTCCATTAAAATTTTCTTGTAATCTGAAATCAGTATATTTAAATAAATTATTTTTCACCCAGTTATAGAGAGAGAGAGAGAGAGAGAGAGAGAGAGAGAGAGAGAGAGAGAGAGAGAGAGAGAGAGAGAGAGAGAGAGAGAGAGGAGAGAGAGAGAGAGTAAATTGATAACGTAATAAGTTACCAGCAGTTCATTGATAATATGTTCCTTATCGAAGGGATTTCGCAATGACGTCTTGAATTCCACGAAGTTTGCCTACCACAGACTATGGTAATCAGCAGCCTACTCATAGGTTAAAGGACAGTAATACCACTTTAGATTATTATACTTATCATGACTCATATTGTTGTTTATTGCTGTTATTTACCCTTGTTTGTTTGTTATTCATTCATTATTCTGAGTACTTCAACTTTTTCATTTAGGGAGGTTTACTGTGACCCAATTTAGCTTTGACGGTTTTTTTATTTTCTACTTATAGGTTCGTATATGTGTTGAATGATAGTTTGTTGCAATAACAATATTACCTGGATATCATTAATAAAATTACAGTTGCTCCATATAATTTCTAAGGACAACAATAATCAAATATCAGTTGAAATAAAACCATTTCTATTAACAATATTGATTATAAGTATAACAATCTAAATATTAATTATAATGATAGTATTAATTCAGTATTGATTATAGTAGCATGAATTCCATTATCAGTTTTGTTATCAGTGTCACTTATTATTATTTTTATTTTACAAATCACACGAAAATATCAGAACACCCTTTCACATAGACAAGTCACCAGGTGAAAAAAATATGATAATTTGGATTTATTAATCCGAGTACAGATAACATTCAATTGTTTTATCAGCGATTATGTTATATCAATAGTTATTTTTTTAAACATTAAGTCATAGTAATCAAAAGTCTTAAGATCTAGAATAAAAAGATATCGTTCATAAAAGAATCGGTTAGTTTTTCTTTATTAATCCGGATATGAATTCTTTATTACTGGAAATGCCGGTTTTCGTGACTAATAATATTGCAGGTTTGCTTGAATATCTTTACGATTATATGGTGTTGATTTTGACAAAAAATACGCTATTATTACCGCTGCCAACGAAGTTGGAAGGAGGTTATGATTTTGCCCCTGTTTGTGTGTGTGTTTGTTTGTTTTTTTGTGAACAGCTTCCTGTCTACAATTTTAATCGTAGAGAATTCTCAGGGATTAACTTTTATGTAAAAAACTGAAAATAATTTAATTTTGGAAGGTGAAGGTTAAAGGTCCAGGTCAAGCAGAATGTCCAATTCAAATAATCAGCCATAAGTTTGGTCATTGTTGTCACAGACTCGTCAAAACTTGGTTCATAGTTGAGTGTATGAAAATCCACACCAATTAATACATGTAAAGGCCAAGGTTGAGAATTAAGCTGCTGTGGGGGAGGTCTGCGCTCTACTGAGGGCCCCTCTAGTACAGCAAGTATTTGAGATGTATATCCTTCATGTTCATTGAGAGAGATATGTCAAGTAATCAATTCTATTGTTTATTTTACACACATTACAAATTAGTACAATTTTTCACAATGTTTCGAGGATCAGCAAACCTCAACCTTAGGGAGAAGAATTCTGCAAATGATATCCAGATAAATAACATATATGTTATTTCTTTTCAGACTGATTAATGATGACATTAACCTTGAAACAATCTTTGAAAATTATCCATATTGTTAAAAGAATTTCGACCATTTCAATTTGAAGGTGCATTTGATAAAAAGAAAAATAATTTTTCAATTTTCTTTTGGATATTTTGCATAGTAACAAAACAATAGCCATAACTCGATTTAGAAAAAAAGAATTGCAGAACGTTTTTGATTCAAATAAAGCATTTTAATCAAAAAAAAAAAAAAAAGATCCAAAGAGATTTTTCAGCTTTGCGAACAGATTATTGAGTTACATCATTGTGATAATTTGGCCCTATCAAAAGCTAATAGCGTTATCTTCGTAACTACGTTAAATTAGATGATAATTAGGTTATGCATATAACAGCATTATGCCAAACGGCACGTGGATTTTATTATATAATTCAGGACACACCGAAACCTAATTAGATCAGGTGTTTTGCGTTTAATATTCCTATTTATCTTTTTCTTTTAGTTTTTCAACTTTTTGAGTCTCTTTTCTCTGATGATTATGGCCAAAGGAATCGTGAAATATGAAACTTTATATGATCATTTTATTTATTTACTATTATTATTATTATTATTATTATTATTATTATTATTATTATTATTATTAGTATTATCATTATTATTATTGTTAGTATTATTATTATTTTCATTTTTATTATTATTATTATTATTATTATTATTAATTGCTAAGCTACAACCCTAGTTGGAAAAGCAGGATGCTATAAGCCCAGGGGCTCCAATAGGAAAAATAGCCCAGTGAGGAAAGGAAACAAGAAAAATAAAATTCTAAAGAAAAGGAACAATATTAAAATAAATAGCTCCTATTTAAACAAGAAAAACTTTAGGAAAACAAGAGGAAGAAAAACAAGACAGGACAGCGTATACCCTCAAGCAAGAGAACTCTAACTCAAGAATTAGAAGACCATAGTACAGAGACTATGGCACTATTGTTTAGTTCTTCAAGGGTATTGGTGGCCGATGTGGTAACGTCCCTGATTGATGAACGCCAGACTGGGGTTCGAGTTACGCTCTAACTCGTTAGTTTCTTTGGTCGCTGCAACCTCACCATCCTTGTGAGCTAAGGATGGGGCGTTTGGGGCAGCTTATAGGTCTATCTACTAGATCATCTGCAGCTATTGCCTGCCCCTCCTTGGTCTTAGCTTGGGTGCAATGTTAGAAATTTGCAGTAGAAAAAAAAAGCGTAAAAATCCTGGGAAAATATGTTGCCAGACATTTACGGTCACCAACCCATAAAAGATAATAAAAATGTGGGCTAAAAATTACGGTCGCCTCTATTTTACTGAAATGCGGCTGAGAACAGTATAGTTTTACGAAGAATTTCCGATCAAAATTACAGTTTTTTAATAGTGTAGATAGTCCTTGAGCGCTGATCATATGTTCATTATGGTCAGTCTCCTTAGGTATTGCCACAGTCCCTGTCCACTGTCATTTATGAGCGACTTTTAAAACCTTTAATAAGAAGTCAAATTGGATCTACATAGAATATCTGTCACCCGAACTTCTATTCCCAAAACTTTCTTAAATATTTTATGTATATTCGTGAAACTGTTTTGTAACTTATGGCTGTCTTCTCTGAAATCTGATTTCAGTTTTACACAAGGACGAATTCAAATACGTGTAATACATTTCTCCCTTAGTACAGTATGCATATATGAAATCATACGTTGTAATTAATATTGAAAAGCAAATAAATATTCATCCATATTTATATTTACATTCTCATGAAAGTTGGGTGTATGTATAGAAACAACGGAAGATCAAAGCTGCAAAATAAAAATATCTACAAAATGATTATTTTCTAAATACATTCAAATATAGTTTCTTTTTATTTATAATTATCCGTATTTTTTTATGAAGTACCACCAGTTACTGTTACTGTTATTTGATTCAGAAATAGAAAATCATTCGTTATAATGGATAAAAATTTTAGAATATATATTTGTTGTAGTATTACTGAAAAGATGGGTAAAGAGTCCTTTGTTGAATAGATGCGTTGAAGACAGATGAATATCGATAATT
>NC_090741.1:99918874-99928874 GCF_036898095.1 Palaemon carinicauda | reverse complement strand
ATCTTGCCAGTTAAAGGACCCAATGACGGTCTAGTGGTAGTATCTTAGCATTTATATATATATATATATATATATATATATATATATATATATATATATATATATATATATATATATTTATTTATTTATTTATTTATAAACATATATATTTATATGTATATATATATATATATATATATATATATATATATATATATATATATATATATATATATATATATATATATATGTATGTATGTATGTATATATATACTGTGTATAAATGCATGATTCTATAATTTAAGGATTTAGTTGACATTCCAATCAAAGCAACCTAAACACATAATGAAAATTGCAACATTCAAAAGGGTTTTGTATTTGCAAATAATAGTTTTCCCTTTGCCTCATTTTGACAATGCTATTGTTTTTAGTCTTATATCCATTTTGGCATAATTAATTTTGCTTAGTGAAAATATAAATACATTTAAAAGACTAATTAAACTTATCTCCATCAAAGTTTTCTTGTGATATGAAATCAGCATATTTAAATAAATTATTTTTCACCCCGTTATAGAGAGAGAGAGAGAGAGAGAGAGAGAGAGAGAGAGAGAGAGAGAGAGAGAGAGAGAGAGAGAGAGAGAGAGAGAGAGAGAGAGTAAATTGATAACGTATTAAGTTACCAGCTGGTCATTGATAATATGTTCCTTGTCGAAGGGATTTCGCAATGACGTCTTGAATTCCACGAAACTTGACTACCACACACTATGGTAATCAGCAGCCTACTCATAGGTTGAAGGACAGTAATACCACTTTAGATTATTATACTTATCATGACTCATATTGTTGTTTATTGCTGTTATTTACCCATGTTTGTTTGTTTGTTATTTATTCATTATTCTGAATGCTTTAACTTTTTCATTTAGGGAGGTTTACTGTGAGGCAGTTTAGCTTTGAGGGTTTTTTGATTTCCTACTTGTAGATTCGTATATGTGTTGAATGATAGTCTGTTGCAATAACAATATTACCTGGATATCATTGAGAAAATTACAGTTGCTCCATATCATTTCTAAGGACAACATTAATCAAATATCAGTTGTAATAAAACCATTTCTATTAACAATCTTGATTATAAGTATAACAATCTAAATATTATTTATAATGATAGTATTAATTCAGTATTGATTATAGTAGCATGAATTCCATTATCAGTTTTAATATCAGTGTCACTTATTATTATTTTTATTTTATAAATCACACGAAAATATCAAGACACCTTTTCACATAGACAAGTCACCAGGTGAAAAAAATATGATAATTTGGATTTATTAATCCGAGTACAAATAACATTCAATTGTTTTATCAGCGATTATGTTATATCAATAGTTATTTTTTTAAACATTAAGTCATAGTAACCAAACGTCTTAAGATCTAGAATAAAAAGATATCGTTCATGAAAGGATCGGTTAGTTTTTCTTTATTAATCCGGATATGAATTCTTTATTACTGGAAATGCCGGATATCGTGACTGATAATATTGCAGGTTTACTTGAATACCTTTACGATTATATGGTGTTGATTTTGACAAAAAATACGCTATTATCACCGTTGCCAAGTATTTGAGTGTATATCCTTCAACAACATTGAGAGAAAATATGTCAAGTAATTAATTCTATTGTTTATTTTACACACAATACAAATTAGTACAATTGTTGACAATGTTTCGAGGATCAGCAAACCTCAACCTTAGGGAGAAGAATTCTGCAAATGATATCCAGATAAATAACATATATGTTATTTCTTTTCAGACTGATTGATGATGACATTAACCTTGAAACAATCTTTGAAAATTATCCATATTGTTAAAAGAATTTCGACCATTTTTCAATTTTCTTTTGGATATTTTGCATAGTAACAAAACAATAGCCATAACTCCATTTGGAAAAAAAAAAGAATTGCAGAACGTTTTGATTCAAATAAAGCATTTTAATAAAAAAAAAAAAAAAAAAAAAAGATCTAAAGAGATTTTTCTGCTTTGCGAACAGATTATTGAGTTACATCATGTGATAATTTGGCCCTATCAAAAGCTAATAGCGTTATCTTCGTAACTACGTTAAATTAGATGATAATTAGGTTATGCAGCATAACAGCATTATGCCAAACGGCACGTGGGTTTTGTTATATAATTCGGGACACACCGAAACCTAATTAGATCAGGTGTTTTGCGTTTAATATTTCGATTGATCTTTTTCGTTTCGTTTTTCAACTTTTGATTCTCTTTTCTTTGATGATTATGGCCAAAGGAATCGTGAAATATGAAACTTTATATGATCATTTTATTTATTTATTATTATTATTATTATTATTATTATTATTATTATTATTATTATTATTATTATTATTATTATTAATTGCTAAGCTACAACCCTACTTGAAAAAGCAGGGTGCTATAAGCCCAGGGGCTCCAATAGGAAAAATAGACCAGTGAGGAAAGGAAACAAGAAAAATAAAATTCTAAAGAAGAGGAACAATATTAAAATAAATAGCTCCTATTTAAACAAGAAAAACTTCAAGAAAACAAGAGGAAGAAAAACAAGACAGGGCAGCGTGCCCAAGTATACCCTCAAGCAAGAGAACTCTAACTCAAGACAGTGGAAGACCATAGTACAGAGACTATGGCACTTATGTTTTAGTTCTTCAAGGGTTGTGGTGGCCGATGTGGTAACGTCCCTGATTGATGAACGCCAGACTGGGGTTCGAGTTACGCTCTAACTCGTTAGTTTCTTTGGTCGCTGCAACCTCACCATCCTTGTGAGCTAAGGATGGGGCGTTTGGGGCAGCTTACAGGTCTATCTACTAGTTCATCTGCAGCTATTGCCTGCCCCTCCTTGGTCTTAGCTTGGGTGCAATGTTAGAAATTTGCAGTAGAAAAAAAAAAGTGTAAAAATCCTGGGAAAATATGTTGCCAGACATTTACGGTCACCAACCCATAAAAGATAATAAAAATGTGGGCTAAAAATTACGGTCGCCTCTATTTTACTGAAATGCGGCTGAGAACAGTATAGTTTTACGAAGAATTTCCGATCAAAATTACAGTTTTTTAACAGTGTGGATAGGGTCTTTGAGCGCTGATCATATGTTTATTATGGTCTGTCTCCTTAGGTATTGCTACAGTCCCTGTCCTCTGTCATTTATGAGCGACTTTTAAACCTTTAATAAGAAGTCAAATTGGATCTACATAGAATATCTGTCACCCAAACTTCTATTCCAAAACTTTCTTAAATATTTTATGTATATTCGTGAAACTGTTTTGTAACTTGTGACTGTCTTCTCTGAAATCTGATTTCAGTTTTACACAAGAACGAATTCAATTACGTGTAATACATTTCTCACTTAGTACAGTATGCATATATGAAATCATATGTTGTAATTAATATTGAAAAGCAAATAAATAGTCATCCATATTTATATTTACATTCTCATGAAAGTTGGGTATATGTATAGAAACAACGGAAGATCAAAGCTGCAAAATAAAAATATCTACAAAATTATTATTTTCTAAATACATTCAAATATAGTTTCTTTTTATTTATAATTATCCGTATTTTTTGTGAAAGTACCACCTGTGAATGGTTACTGTTATTTGATTCAGAAATAGAAAATCATTCGTTATAATGGATAAAAATTTTAGAATATATATTTGTTGTAGTATTACTGAAAAGATGGGTAAAGAGTCTTTTGTTGAATAGATGCGTTGAAGATAGATGAATATCGATAATTGTAAATTTTTATCTATTCATTATTATTATCATTATTATTATTAATAGGAAGGTGATGAAGACCATATCATTCACAATTTGTGTTTAATATATCACAACACATTGTAAAAGTACAGATAATATGTACAAAGTATAAAACACTATCACAATGTTAGTGCACACAAAGTAATTGTCACTTTTATACAAAATTTATAAATTACTTGGAGTTAAGTTTAACACATCCTTCGACTCAACCGGTTTCGAGCAGTGAGAAGGTTTTCTGCTCATTATCAAGAGTGAACTGAAATGCAGGTGTTGTTTTGATGGCTTATATACGGAGTCCTGCTACGAGATTCCATCTTCACTGGTTAAGAACCGCCCTAGGGCGGAGACCGTTAATCCTATTGGGTGGTGGCCTCTGCCTCGCCGGGATGTTTGGTGGGATTACTGGCTCTGGTTCTGTCAGGAGATAATCCCTGTTTTGACCTTCAGCTATATCAGTCCTGTCATAGTTGTTATTGCCTGGACTATTGTTGATAGTGGACCTTATACATGTTGGCAATAAGGTCCCTTCTTGCGTGGTGTTGAGGTTAGGTCTTTGTTGTTGAATAAAAATAGCTTCCATTATCCGGAGACGTCTACTGTCAGGGGCATGGCCGATGATTGTTACATTTTTCACTATATGCTCCCTTGTTGTCATGAAATTATGTTTTTGGAGGCAATGCATTTTTATTGCACCCTGTTGCACGTGGCAAGATAATCTCTTAGAAAGACGCATCGTCGTCATCCCGATGTAGGTGCCAGGACATTCCTGGACGGGGCATTTATATCGGTACACTACGTTCGTCTTTTTCAAGTCATCTTGCATGGCGGGGGCAGGGTTGTTTTTCATTATCAAGTCTCGTGTTTTTGCTGATTGGTAATAAATTATGAGGTTGATTTCAGTATCCTCTGCCGTGGCAAAAACGTTGTTTTTTATTATATTTTTCATAATCTTTTCTTCTTCGTTGTAGTTTACGCTCATAATGCCTTTATAGTAAAGATTTATTTTTGCTGGCGTGTTGGTATCATTAGGGCCTTCATTCTGGTACCATTTCTCGAATAAGGACATTAATCGGCAAATTAAAAAAGAAATCGAGAAATGGTACCAGAATGAAGGCCCTAATGATACCAACACGCCAGCAAAAATAAATCTTTACTATAAAGGCATTATGAGCGTAAACTACAACGAAGAAGAAAAGATTATGAAAAATATAATAAAAAACAACGTTTTTGCCACGGCAGAGGATACTGAAATCAACCTAATAATTTATTACCAATCAGCAAAAACACGAGACTTGATAATGAAAAACAACCCTGCCCCCGCCATGCAAGATGACTTGAAAAAGACGAACGTAGTGTACCGATATAAATGCCCCGTCCAGGAATGTCCTGGCACCTACATCGGGATGACGACGATGCGTCTTTCTAAGAGATTATCTTGCCACGTGCAACAGGGTGCAATAAAAATGCATTGCCTCCAAAAACATAATTTCATGACAACAAGGGAGCATATAGTGAAAAATGTAACAATCATCGGCCATGCCCCTGACAGTAGACGTCTCCGGATAATGGAAGCTATTTTTATTCAACAACAAAGACCTAACCTCAACACCACGCAAGAAGGGACCTTATTGCCAACATGTATAAGGTCCACTATCAACAATAGTCCAGGCAATAACAACTATGACAGGACTGATATAGCTGAAGGTCAAAACAGGGATTATCTCCTGACAGAACCAGAGCCAGTAATCCCACCAAACATCCCGGCGAGGCAGAGGCCACCACCCAATAGGATTAACGGTCTCCGCCCTAGGGCGGTTCTTAACCAGTGAAGATGGAATCTCGTAGCAGGACTCCGTATATAAGCCATCAAAACAACACCTGCATTTCAGTTCACTCTTGATAATGAGCAGAAAACCTTCTCACTGCTCGAAACCGGTTGAGTCGAAGGATGTGTTAAACTTAACTCCAAGTAATTTATAAATTTTGTATAAAAGTGACAATTACTTTGTGTGCACTAACATTGTGATAGTGTTTTATACTTTGTACATATTATCTGTACTTTTACAATGTGTTGTGATATATTAAACACAAATTGTGAATGATATGGTCTTCATCACCTTCCTATTGATATGTCCCTTTCCCAGTTACTGACGGATTGTTCAAATGAAGAGAAGAAGATAATAAGAACAATAGAAAAAGTTAATTACAAGATTAACGCCACTGAGGCAGCAATCACTTTTAATAAAACCTGCTTAAAAGAGGGTCTACTCCCAAAATATACATTATTATTATTATTATTATTATTATTATTATTATTATTATTATTATTATTATTATTATTATTATTATTATTATTATTTGAAAATTTAGAACCTTAAATGAAAGTTGTGAGAGAAATACCTATGAAAAAAATTTATACAAGATAAGAGGAATAAAAAAGGACATTGAATAACTCAATAAGTTAAGTTACATTAATATTTATGTTGATATATATATATATATATATATATATATATATATATATATATATATATATATATATATATATATATATATATATATATATATATATATATATATATATATATATATATATATGCATTATACCAGCAATGACAGGATGAACTTTCGATATGCGCGTATGGTATTAAATTGCGTTCTCGAATAAAACAAAAAATTATTTTTGCGCTAATAAATTGAATAACTAAAAGAATTGTCTGCCTAGCCCCCAACCAACAGAATCTCAAAAGCCATTGTAGGCCTTTCCATTCCCTAACATTGCCTACGTATTGTGTAGAACTCTCAAAACCCTGTGAAATATTAACTCAAAGAAAGGTTTCATAGCTGGAACGTGAGAAAAAGCTTTCTTAAAGACAATTTTTGGTCACTTCTTGACCTGCAGAAAAGACATTACTGGAACAGGACGGTAGTCACAACTTAAGCCACCTTTTTGCTTCGATCGTTCTGCTTATTCTGCTAAGGTTGCATCTTCACTTTTAATTTGAATAATGATAATTCTAATGAATCTTGCCCTCTTACAACATCCTCTCCTCTCCCTACTAGGTCACTTATGAGTTTCCTTTGAGAAGAACTCCCCCTAGTATTTTAAACCCGTTAGACCACATGTTCTCTCAGAGAAAAAAATGTCCGACAAGATTCAAGAGGATGTTAAAAGTTTAAAATTAATCTATATAAAATATAGGTTTTGCCGTAAGCGACTACAATCTATCAATATGTCTTTTATATCTAATAACCATCCCCTCCGCCCCCGGCCTAGTTAAATGAATGGCTCCACTTTTTCGAAAAAACATTTCACAATACCAAATTCAATTTCACGCAACAGTATAAAACAATTAAGAACCCTCATGTCAATACTAATCTATCTCAAAGTTCAATAGTTTGTCCGTACAAAAGGCAATTTGAATATCACGCCCGATTTAATCTGAAAACCATCAAATTCGGTGCATTTCACATCGCAGACTTCAACGAACAGGAAACTCCAAGAGAGAGAGAGAGAGAGAGAGAGAGAGAGAGAGAGAGAGAGAGAGAGAGAGAGAGAGAGAGATGAAGACCAAGTAATTAATCGAGTATTCAGTGTATTTAGACTTTAGAGTTTGGTGAACTCGGTGCGGTGCAGCGGTTAATTAGGATGGGACCAGGGCATACCTCTCTTCTTAATTATGTTGGGGAATCGCTCAGGTGAACTCATCTATTTCCAACTGTAATTATAAGTAAACTTCGGCAAGCGATGTCTTGTTTGCTCTCCCTTAAATTGTTTATGGAATGTATGGGGGTTTACGTATCGCGCGAGAATCTTTGTTGGCTTGTTTGCTTGTTTGCTTGTTATTGCTCTGAATATAAAGATGAATGTCTGTCATGCTTTGTCTTATGATAAGGCCACTGACAAGTCTTTTATCTACATTAGGAATAATAATGATAAGTCATAAGTCTTTCTTTAACCCCTATGATCGCCTCCATCATGAAGCTCAATACTACCCAGTACTCTAGAAGTTTTATTCCAGGTGTGACCAAGCTGTGGAATGATCTTCCCAATCGGGTAGTTGAATCAGTAAAAATTCTAAAGTTCAAACTAGCAGCAAATGTTTTTATGCTGAGCAGTCTTATACGAGCCATTTTTATAATTTATATGTCAAATATCTGTTTTTTAACATTGTTAACCTTTTTAAAATATTTAATTTTAATTTTTATTGCTTCTTAAATCGTTTATTAATTCCATGTTTCCTTTCCTCACTGTATAATTTTTCCTTGCTGGAGCCCTTGGGATTATAGTATCTGGCTTTTCCAACTGGGGTTGTAGGTTAGCTAGTAGTAATAATAATAATAATGATAACTGAAAATTTAGATAATGCTATCCAAGTTTCACCATTAGAGTTCTCTTGCTTGAGGTTACACTGACCTACGCAGTTCTATCTCATTTCTATTCCTCTTGATATTTTTTTAGTTTTATAGTTTATACATGAAAGATCAATTTTAATGCTGTTACTATTCCTAGTATATTTTATTTTGATTGTTTATTACTTTGCTTGTTGTTTTTTGTTATTTCCTTGTTTCCTTTCTTTATTGGGTTATTTTTCCCTGTTGAAGCCCTTGCTCTAATACTAGCTTGCTTTTCCAATTAGAGTCAGAGCTTAGATTTTAATAATAATAATAATAATAATAATAATAATAATAATAATAATAATAATAATAATAATAATAATAATAATAATAATAATAATAAGATATACTGCTCTAGAAAAGTATGAACAAATAAAGTACATATTATAATAATCTGATTTAACAAAATTAAATTGTAATTCTATTTCCACTTTAACAGCAAGAGTAAATTCATACTAAACGAATCATTCTTTTATCTAAATACAAAAATAACCCATTTGAAACAACAAGGTAAAATGTGATATACAAAGCACAAATTTCATCAAATAATGGAGGCCTGACCTCAATCTTTATTGTTGTTTCCTTGAAATAGTATAAGACTTTAAGTGAAGACATCTTTATCTGTCTTAATCCTCTTAGGAATTTCCGTTTCTTTTGTTGGGATTGCAAGTGATGTATGTGGCAAGAAGGTTGTTGGAGGCAGCATGAGGAAGGGCAGTGAATGGTGGAATGAAGGAGTGAAGGTAAAAGTGGAGGAGAAAAAGAGGGCTTTTGAAGAATGGCTGCAGAGTAATAGTATAGAGAAGTATGAAAAATATAGAGAGAAAAGGGTGGAAGTAAAGCGCAAGGTACGTGAGGCAAAGAGGGCAGCTGACCTGAGGTGGGATCAGGGATTGGGTCAGTCATATGAAGAGAATAAGAAGAAGTTTTGGAAAGAAGTGAAGAGAGTAAGGAAGGCTGGCGCAAGAATTGAAGAGACAGTGAAAGATGAAAATGGAAGGTTGTTAAAAGGAGAGGAGGCAAGGAAAAGGTGGGCGGAATATTTTGAAAGTTTGCTGAATGTTGAGGTTAATAGGGAGGCTGATATAATTGCTGTTGCAGGTGTTGAGGTGCCAGTGATGGGAGATGAGAATGAGAGAGAGATTACAATAGAGGAAGTGAGGAGAGCACTAGATGAAACGAGAGTAGGAAAAGCATCTGGTATGGATGGTGTGAAAGCTGAGATGTTGAAGGAAGGGGGTGTGACTGTACTTGAATGGTTGGTGAGATTGTTTAATATGTGTTTTGTGTTGTCAATGGTACCAGTGGATTGGGTTTGTGCATGTATTGTACCACTATATAAGGGTAAGGGAGATGTGCATGAGTGTTGTAATTCAAGAGGTATTAGTTTGTTGAGTGTAGTTGGAAAAGTGTATGGTAGAGTATTGATTAATAGGATTAAGGATAGAACAGAGAATGCAATCTTGGAAGTACAGGGTGGTTTTAGAAGAGGTAGGGGTTGTATGAATCAGATTTTTACAGTTAGGCAGATATGCGAGAAGTATTTAGCAAAAGGTAAAGAGGTGTATGTTGCGTTTATGGATCTGGAGAAAGCATATGATAGAGTTGATAGGGAAGCAATGTGGAATGTGATGAGGTTATATGGAGTTGGTGGAAGGTTGTTGCAAGCAGTGAAAAGTTTCTACAAAGGTAGTAAAGCATGTGTTAGAATAGGGAATGAAGTGAGTGATTGGTTTCCGGTGAGAGTGGGGCTGAGACAGGGATGTGTGATGTCGCCGTGGTTGTTTAACTTGTATGTTGATGGAGTGGTGAGAGAGGTGAAT
>NC_090741.1:99911374-99913874 GCF_036898095.1 Palaemon carinicauda | reverse complement strand
ATAGTCAAGGTAGTTTTAATATAGTCAAGAAAATATATTGTAATAGTTTTAATTATAAAAATTACCATTGTAGAATTCTTATTTTCTCTTAAAAATATCATAACTACAAACACCACTATCTCTCTCTCTCTCTAGATATTTAGCCGTTATTTTTGACGAGTTGCGTACACCTGTGTATATGTATATAATATATATATATATATATATAATATATATATATATATATATATATATATATATATATATATAATATATATATATATATATATATATATGTGTGTGTGTGTGTGTGTGTGTGTGTGTATACGCATATATATATATATATATATATATATATATATATATATATATATATATATATATATATATATATATATATATATATATATATATATATATATATATATATATATATATATTTACAAGTGTACGGACCCCGTCAAAAATAACGGCTAAATATTTAGATAGATATGCATCTATATATATATATATATATATATATATATATATATATATATATATATATATATAAATATATATATATATATATATATATATATATATATATATATATATATATATATATATATATATATATATATATATATATATATATATATATTGATTACTAATTTCTTAAGCACACCCAACCCTAGTCTGGAAATTAAAATTCTAAAAGATCTACAGAAGTACTATCCTTATTGGGCCAATAAGGAAAGTACTCCCTAAAGAGAAAAAAGATTGAAAAGTGTAGAGTAACCCATAAAAGAGGAAGGGTCTAGTATTCATACCCGAACGACTCACAAACAATATGCATCTTTAAAAAGAACGTTAAAAAATTCCTGGTGTTGTATAACCGAGGGTTACTTTATGTTTTCTGGCATCTGAATAGATTCCTACCCCACCCCCACCCCCCTACCCCCCCACCCCCCAAAAAAGCAGACTCCAATGGTCTTTCTTGGAATTTCTCTCCATTCATATTCTTAATCTTTCCTTAAAGTGTTGTTCTTTCTGTTCCCTTACACCTTTTAACATTTACTCAGTTTTCGTAGATCATCGTGTGTGTGACTGGAATTTTATTTTCAACTTTCATTAGTCTTTCTTGGAATATTTACTAAATATTTCCTTTGTCATTGCTAGAAATATCCTTTATCATTCTAGCCTATATTATCCTTTTGGGAATATCGATGCGATATCCTGGCATCTGTCAGCAGATTGTAGCAACAAAAAAATCACAAAGACTGCCATAAAATACCGGCAGTCCTACTTGGTGATATTAACAAATACACACTAGCGATATTGATTCTTTGCTACAAACTCATTTGCAATAAATATCAATTTTTTTTCCTTGCCCTTATTGATAATTTTCCCTATCTTTAACCTTTTTTTACCATCTATCCCTATCATTTATCTCTATCATTATTGAAAACTGTTTACTTTTCTTTGGGAAAAAAAATCTCCCCGATTTTCAATAAATTTTTGTCGAAACTTTTCAACTTTGTCTGAAAAATATTTCGTAGTATTTCCTGGTTTACTTTAAAATGCTTTTCCTTGTTGTATTTAGAGATTTTCTCAGACAATCAATCAACCTCCCGGATATCTAGAGTCTTCCTGAAAAGTATTTCCCTTTTATTTAACATTTTTTCTCATAAAACTAGTCCTCTGCCTTTCAGAATCTGTTGTGACCTATTTTCTTGCAAATTTCAGTTTTTGCTTCAGGTGAATAATTTCTGAAAACTCTCTCTCTCTCTCTCTCTCTCTCTCTCTCTCTCTCTCTCTCTCTCTCTCTCTCTCTCTCTCTCTCTCTTCTTTGCTAGCATTCTTCTTCAGTCTTTTGTACCATCCTTGCTTTGGGAATTAATAGATATAGCACCGCCTGGCAACGGTCCAAGTCCTTCAAAGCCAAACCAATCTAGGATGCGGCAGAGAGAGAGAGAGAGAGGAGAGAGAGAGAGAGAGAGAGAGAGAGAGAGAGAGAGAGAGAGCATTTGCATATAGTGCTGCTCTCACGCTCATGCACTTTCCAATAAAGGGTCTCTTACTCTCCCAAGGGATTTCTTGCTGACATTTCTTCCTCTCGATATGCGACCTCTTTAATTCTCTTTCTTTGCGACCTCTTTAATTCTCTTTCCCTGCTGCCTCTTTAATTCTCTTTCTTTGCGACCTCTTTATAAAAGGGGAATTGAATAGATTTTATATAGTCTCGGCCAAAGCATAAATGCAAGCTGCACTATTAAAAGGGGAATTGAGAAATAAAGGTCTAGTTTACAATTGGAGAAGAAGTAAATAATCCTAAAATGTTTATCCGGACCAATGTTTACATTCGCTGATTCTTTCACGTCTGAAAACTGGA
The DNA here is from genome assembly GCF_036898095.1 of Palaemon carinicauda. NCBI lineage: Eukaryota > Metazoa > Arthropoda > Malacostraca > Decapoda > Palaemonidae > Palaemon > Palaemon carinicauda. The sequence goes on along the minus strand of NC_090741.1, from coordinate 99,911,521 downwards.
TTATTCAGTGAATAAACATTTCAATGTTTATGAAAAGCAAGTGGATATTGGTGTTGTTGATCCATCAGTTACAAATAAGTAGATTTTGATTTTAAGATCTTAGATTATTTTTATATTAATGTTTTGTGCATACATAATATATACATA
>NC_090741.1:99907926-99910874 GCF_036898095.1 Palaemon carinicauda | reverse complement strand
ATATATATATATATATACATATATATATATATATATATATATGTGTGTGTGTGTGTGTGTGTGTGAGTGTGTGTGTGTATGTGTCTGTGTGTGTGATTGCAAATAATTACGTATGGGATTCAACGTGATTTTGATGAGAGCAAGGAATTAAAAAGCATTTAAAAGATAGTATGAAAAACCTATAGGAAAGGGAACTCTTAAATCCAGGATGATTGTCGTAGTGTACGTGGGCATGATGTACTACTGATGATCCCTCTGTGAAGGTGTTCCCGTTTGGTTTATTGTCATTTATGATAATAATATTGATAATAACAATAAAAAATATTATATTGATTCGCCTTTTAATATATTAATATTGGGTTTAGGTTCATGTTCGAACCCCTCCCGAATGCCTCCTTATTCCGGTTCGAACTGAAAATCAACAATACACAAAGAATTTCCGATGGCGACGGCGCATTCCTAAAGATTCGACTCTTGTAAAAGGATTCGGATACGAAATTCTTACGTCTGGTCTGAAAAATCACCAATATTCATATTTCAGAGAAACTTCTCGACACGACCGATATCGAGAAAGGCTCGCGAGTGCCCCATTTCCAAACCTACTCAAGACGTGTTTTCCGGAATTGACTGCAAAGGAGACGGTGTTGACACCAGATATTGTTGTTGACAAGGACATTTTTCGACTTAGGAACATATTTTATTAGTTCTGTTGGATCTGAATAAATGCAAAATACAAGTGAGACATATTCGTGTTTGTGTTTATAAATATTTTAGTTTGAAAATGTAAGTGGAATGAAACGATGCGAAACGTATTTGTAAATATCAACTTACAATTCTTAAGAACATCTGTTTCTTATGAATACATATGCATATTTAGTCGAACATATGCCAGGTATCCATTACATTTATTCACATGGACAAGTTTCATGGTATGATCTCTTTTACCCGAATTGTTTAAATAATAGGGTACGTGAACCGTCAAAAATGGCAGCTAAATATTTATCTAAATATAGCCTACACACACGCAAATTCAACTCTTCCCAACCCCTCCCTCTTTCCCAAGTACAACCCGACTGTTCCGGCCATTTGTGCAAAATTGTGGTTTCCTAGCGTACCTCTTGGGGTACTCCTTCCCACCAAAGTATGATTATACCCTCTCCGTCTTAGCGCGAAATTGTTGCTGAGCGGGACAGGATATATATATATATATATATATGTGTGTGTGTGTGTGTGTGTGTAAATATATATATATATATATATATATATTTACATATTATATATATATATATATATATATTTACATATTATATATATATATATGTAATATATATATATATATATATATTTACATATATATATATATATGTAAATATATATATATATATATATATATATATTTACATATATATATATATATATATATATGTAAATATATATATATATATATATATATTTACATAATATATATATATATATATATATATGTAAATATATATATATATATATATATGTATATATATATATATGTATGCATATATATTTACATATATATATATATATATATATACAGACACGTACATCTCTTTTATATGAGAGGTGTAAACAAAAACATTTATGAATCAATGAAAAATTTGAGCCGCAAACACTTCTTACAATGGTTTTTAACTATCTTCTCCGTATCATCAAACTCGTCCAAGGTCCATCACAACTTGTCGATGTGACGTCACCTTAGGTTATTCCAAATGTAACTACTATCTACACCTAGATCTAAAGTTCACTCGTGAGCGGCAAAGTAAGGGTCAGGTCATTGTATTTGTGGTACGTTTTAGAGAACCTAAACATAAAGGTTTAAGGCTGAAAGGCCACTCTTGAATTGCAGAGGCAAGGGACAGTGACAATGGCCTAGAGAATAACCATATATCAATATGATCAGCCCCCAAGCCCCCTCTCCATCCAAGCTAGGACCCGGGAGGGCCAGGCTCACAATGGTGGTGAGATTTAAGAAACTACAAGAAGCTATCGAATTTGAGTGGGACTCGAGCTCCAGTCCAGCAGAATGCTAGGCTGGGACTTTTCTAATAGGCACGCCCTCTTCACCCAAGTTAGGAACAAGAAGTACCAGGCAATAGACACTGATGACTCAAGGACGGAAAGGTTATGTTCATTTATAAATTTCATAGAGCATTGAGCCAGGCTCAGAATTTACGTCAGTTATGTGGTAACTGGGAGACGGTGTAGATGCAACTAACTTTTTTTTCAACAGACAGCGAGCTTTTATAACATCATTTTCAGTGAAAGAAGGTTACAACATTTATACAGATCGATACAAGCACATACATTCATAAGCAGGTTATCAATGCGAGGGGAGAGCCATAAGGACAATATACAAAAAACAGAAATACCATTACAGTGCACGAGCGTCAGTAATACACGTGCGGTAAAACAAACCCCCTCTTCATCCAAGATAGGGACAAGAAGTACCAGGCAATGGATACTGCTGACTCAAGAACGGAAATGGGTTGTGTTCATTTATGAATTTTATGAAGCATTGAGTAAGACTCAAACTTTAGATCCCTAATTTACGAGTCCCCAAAATCCTAACACTGTCTTGCGCATTTCCTCTTTTTTGAGAGAAAATGCACTAAAGCTCCCCCCCCCCCCCCCCCAACACTCCTCCACTTCGCAGAATTACATTAGCTGGTAATGAAGCGCAAACTTTTTAGAAGCATGAAAAGATGTTATTTTTTTTCATCTCATTAGACAACCAGATATGCGAAGGGAGGTTTCCATCCAATGCGTGAAAGCACTAACAAGGAACGCACCTCCAGGCGGTTTCGTTTCAAAGGAAAGGGATAAGATTCCTTGGAGAGAGAGAGAGAGAGAGAGAGAGAGAGAGAGAGAGAGAGAGAGAGAGAGAATTTATTGGACATCTGCCCTGTTTGCATTAA
>NC_090741.1:99890426-99902926 GCF_036898095.1 Palaemon carinicauda | reverse complement strand
TATCCACATATATATACATATGTATATATATATATATATATATATCCACATATATATATATATATATATATATTTATATATATATATATATGGATATATATATAGATATATATATATATATATATATGTGTGTGTGTATATATATATATATATATATTTATGTCGTTAAGAGAATCCAGAGATTAATGTATAAAAAATATATGTATGGCTTATTTGAATATAAAAAACACGTCTAAATATGCAAAATTTATCATTAATCGAATGCCAAGTAACAAACTACCAATTAGTTACGATGGTGAAGATGGGTTGATTTCAATTCTAAGTACAAAACACCTGAATTCAACAAGTATAAGTACATAAGAATTTTCATTGACTTTTATCTTTTTTCGTGGCCAAGTGGTTTAGTCACTGTCTATACAAGCTTGCCGGACTAGGGTTCGATTCCCGGCCGGTCACAAGCTATTGTCTTTGTGTGATTTCGCCTGGGGCTCTGATCCCGAGGTCGTTAAGAGAATCCAGACATTAATGTATCAAAAATATATATGGCTTATTTGAATATATGTATATATATATATATATATATATATATATACATATATATATATATATATATATATGTGTGTGTGTGTGTGTGTGTGTGTGGTGTGTGGTGGATACATATCTGAGAGGTAAGGGAAAAATATATAGAATGATATGTATGTATGTATGTATGTATGCGTCACACTCAACGATAATACGCAATATCGACTTAGGTTCCGCCATCCCCTTCCAAACACCGCAACACCCCCCCCCCCCCCCCATGGCTAATGGGGTGAGGATATTGCAATTGCCACTAATGGCAGACCGAGTTAATTGCAATCGCATTTGCAAAGATAGTCCAGTGAAGTTCCTTGCACAGATTTGTGATCCGATGATTCGTGATTATCATCTGATGATTGGGTATTGAGATTTTTTATAATACCAACCATTTTGAAGGTTGTTGTTTTCATTTTATGATTTTTATACAAATGTAAAGTAAAATTATCGTTATTGAAATGTTATTTTTATTTGTTATTTTTCCTTTTTAACACAGATCTATCTCAAACTTCTCTTATCATAGAGACTTATTGAAAGAACACAAAATAATTCATTCATTCAATAGTAAGGAAAATCTTATGTTATCAGTTACTATCAAATGTTAGAGTAAATAAAAATGTCAGTTATCTGCTAGGAAACATTTTCTTTAAACATGTTTCGTCTTCTTTACTGCCATTAAGGGGTTGATTGCCTGATGCGCCCTCTCCAGTGCCTTCTATCAAAGACATCCTCTTTCACCAACCATCTTCTCTTCCTATCATCCTTCACCTTATCTCCCCATCTAATTCTCTTCCTCCCTTTTAATCTTCTCTCTCCAACAGGTTCCTCCCAAACACTCCTCACTCCCTCCCGAATATCCATCCTTAACACATGTCCACACCATCTCAGTCATGACACTTCTATCACATTTGTAATATTTACCACACCTGCCATTCTTCTCATTTCATCATTTTCGAATCTTTAAAGTAGTGATATTCCCACAAGACTGTTTTATTATAAATGAACCCATTTCTGACAAAACCCAGAAACATTAGTGGTGGACTGCCCTCACATCTGCACTATTTGGCGTAGACTTAACAGTTACTGCTTTACTTAAACCAGATTACTCTGTCACTCACTGTCCAAATGAAAAGGCAATTCTTTTGGCTGAAGTGTTTGACAGTAATTAGAACAATGAGAAACTCAATCTTCCTCATTCCTGTTTACCTGAGGCTGAATGAAGTAGTTTAGCTTTTCTGTTCTGTGAAATTGAAAGTGTTGCCTATGGAAGTGTAGGCCCAAATGGTATTTTTCATTAGCTTTTTTTATAGAGACCGATGATTTATTAACTCCTGTTTAGTCTTATTTTTCACAAACTATCTATTAGAGATGTGATGTTTGGCCTACATCACACTTACTTGGTATCATCTCACTCACCTGGAATGATAAGTTAATTTGTTAGTTTGTTAAGAATGTTCCATCCCAGCATTTTCGCCAACTTGTTTTCTAGGTAGATGGGATATAATCAGAGACTTCTTATTAAAACGCGTTTAATTTAATCCTACAACAATACAAAAAGTAAGAAGAATCATATCCGAGATTTAGATATGTAATAAATGATTAAATTCTTCATAACATACGCTACTACACTTATTCTGTATATCTAAACATGTTCTATCAATGCAGTACTGTTCAACATCACTGTACCAACCGTGTGTCACACGATCGTACATAGTAACGACATTTCATTTTGTGTATATATTATGCTTGTATCTTTGCTCTCCCCTCGCACTAAGAAGAACCTAAACTAACATGTATGTTTTTCTCACTGTTAACTGTTAACCGGTGTGTTATCAGTTGAACAGGAAATTTCCTGTTGCATTGAACCTAAAATAATGTGTCTGTGTTTCTCACCGTTAACTGTTAACCGGTATGGTGTCGGTTGAGCAAGAAATTTCCTGTTGCATTGAGTTTTTTTATATAAAGGCAAGTGTCAGTAATAAAGTTACTCAGTTGCTTTCATCTTGTGTTTGAGTCACAATCTTCTCTCGGCTCGTCACATTGGTGACCCCGGAAGTCGACTCGCTCCTACCGCCTTCCATCCCTGCTCGCCCCTCCGTCGTTGGTACTATGGTGGACTCTACGGAAGTTGGCGCTGCTGCTTCCCCATTGAAACTTTCATCATTCGCTAGCGGAGAGGCGTTTGCTTGGTTTCAGCGCGCAGAAGTCCAGTTTCCTATCAAGGGCGTGACTCGCTTAACCACCAAAGCAGATTATGTTCTCGCGGTGATACCCGAGGACCATTTTCCCGGAAATATCTGACTGGTTTTGTAAACAAGGAGACACCCCAATAGCATATGACGCCCTCAAAACATACCTTCTGCAGCAGTACTCGCCGTCGCCAGCCGCCCGTATAGCAAAGCTTTTTTAGCTCTCTCAACAACCGTTGGGGACCAAAGGGCTTCGCTCGCCCTCAGGGAAATGACCAGTATCGCTCGCCTGCAACCTGCCACAGACGGCTTTCCTCGTGAGGTGAACTTACTTCGTGCCCTTTGGATACACCATCTACCCGAACCTGTAACCGCTGCCATACCCGATGTCGATAGTTTACCCATAAAGGACTTGATGACCAAAGCTGACGCTCTTATGGACAGCCACTTCAAGACCTCCATCAACGCCTCCACTCCTGACAAAGAGGACGCCTATTCAACGTCAACCGAAGCTGATGTGAATGCCGTAGGACATACACGCCTACCCCGTGACGTGCCGAAGCGGCGACAAAACCACCCGCCACCCACCACCCGCCACCCACCACTCGCTCGCGCCCCAACCAACGACTTCTACAGCCACTTACCACCTCCCATCCGCCGCAGTTTTGCTACTACCATACCAGATTCGGAGCAACCGCGAAGAAATATGCCAAGGATTGTCAGTGGCCAAAAAAAGGTGTAAGTAGGCCATCGCCCGTGGCGGGGGCCTCCCATGTTTCTAATCTTTTCTTTTTAAATGATGCAGCAACGGGCGTGCGATTTTTGGTAGACACAGGTGCTTGTTGTTCTCTTTTGCCAAGAGAACTCTTCAAGACACGATGTAGTCTGTCTACGTCTGCCGATGTCCGCTTAGTAGCTGCCAACGGATCTGCGATACCCACCTATGGTTACGAGAACATCACATTATCGTTTGGAAATGGTAAATTTAATTGGAAGTTTCTCATTGCTTACAAATCCCAGCGAAGCATCACATACTGACGGACTTGCACTCTGCAACGCACGTCTTCCTGCGCAACAACACTAGCAATCCACCACTAACGCCCCCTTACACGGCCCCTTTCCTTGTGATCCGACGCAATGATCGTCTAAAACCTTTTATCTCCTGCCAGATGACCCGTCTACAGTTCACCTCTCTAGATCAGGGTGCCCTATTTAACATGTACAGTATGTCATTTTTAGGGGGGGGGCCATGTACCAACCGTTTGTCACACAATCGTACATAGTAACGACATTTCATTTTGTGTGTATATAATGCTTGTATCTTCGCTCTCACCTTGCACTAAAAAGAACCTGAAATAACATGTATGTTTTTCTCACCGTTAAGTGATAACCTGTGTGCTATCAGTTGAACAGGAAATTTCCTGTTGTATTGAACCTGAAATAATGTGTCGGTTTTTCTCACCGTTAACTATTAACCAGTACGGTGTCGGTTGAACAAGAAATTTCCTGTTGCATTGAGTTTTTGTATATAAAGGTGAGTGTCTGTAATAGTTACTCAGTTGGTTTCATCCTGTCTTTGAGTCACAATCTTCTCTCGGCTCGTCACATTACTCTTAATACCCGTAGTGTATAGAGTATTACAGTACAAAATACATAACAAGAGGATCTTTTTTCAATAGCGGGAAAAAGTTACCTCATTTAGCAAATATGGCTGTGGTAGATCTAGCACTCTTGATTATCGCCAATTTTTTATAGCTCCCATATCATCCAAAGTTTTTCAACTTCTTTTGGCAACGCGTCTAAATAGTTGCACTTATCTGTTCCCGAGTTTGCAATTTGGCTTTGCAAGGCATCGGAGCATGCAATATCCTTCGTACAATTTTCAATGCTGTACAAAAATCCCTTGATGGTGGTAAGGATGTTTGTATGATAGATCTTGATTTTAATGCGGTCTTTGACTGTTAATCATTACTTACTTAATTTTTTTACTGTGATGGCTGCTTTTCCGGTCCCATACAGCAGGGTAACCCCACACTCTACAGGACCTCACCTGTCGTTTTACCTTGTTCGTTCAGAGTATTTAACATTTCATATCACATATTGTTCATTTACTGTTAAATCGTCACTGTCAAAAGACTCATGAAATAAGAAAGTTTTCAGTTTCCTCTTGAAAGCTTCAATGTCTTCAATCATTCGAATGTTTCGTAGGAGCTTACTGTATAGTCTCGTGGCCACATATCTAAAGGCTCTGGAGCTTAAAATAGACATATATCTAGGTTCCAACAGCTTGAAGCCATCTGTAACCCTTATTTTCAAAGTTAGACACATTCGAATTTGTGAGTCTTTTCTTAGCATTATTATTGAATTTTCAAGTAATGGATGCACAGGGTAGTTGATGATGATCACTGTAGTAATTATGGAAATGTATTTGGTGTTTATTAGAGTAATGTTCTAGGCCCATTACCTTTCATACTGCATACTTAAATAGTAACAAAAATCATAGTATGATTGTTAAGTAGGTCATCGACAGTTGCCCCTCAACATCTAGATGTTTGCATTGTCAATGTGTCTTGATTGCTAATTGTCTTTTGAGGAACATATCTTTGCTTTTTTTCGATTGTACAACAAATGAGCATATTGAGAAAGTCTTTGAAGACTCTCGGTGATCAATTTATACTGAGGAAATGTTTTAATTCTTGCCTTCTAACATGTTTCGAGCATTGTTCTCCTCTCTAGTCTTCAGTTTCTAACTCTCATATTCCTGATCTGGATATTTATCTCAGAGACAGTCGTTCAGTTAATCCTTCGTACATCTTGCATAAGATTTTAATTACTCCTGACCGCCCTCTCCAGTCCCATCTTGCCAGACTGTACCATCTTGTACGTAGTAGTAGCTAAGCTGTTTATTATAACGGTCATTCTTTCTCCATCATAAGGCACGATATTAAACAGTATTCTATATATTTACTCCAGCTGCAACCAATGGAACTTGAGAAGTTCAAAATTTCTGCCAATTTTTTTATGTTAAACAGGTTGACATAATTAATGATAATATATATACTGTATATATCATCATAATCATTTTCCTCATACCCATATTCACGAGAAGGGTCAGTTCTCTCTACCTTGAGCTATTAATTCAATATTTCTCCATTCATCATCATCATCATCTCTCTCTCTCTCTCTCTCTCTCTCTCTCTCTCTCTCTTTATATATATATATATATATATATATGTATATGTGTATATATATATATATATAAATATATATATACATATATATACATATATGTATATATATATATATATATATACATATATGTATATATATATATGATATATATATATATATATATATATATATATATATATATATATATATGTATATATATATATATATATGTGTGTATATATATATATATATATATATGAATATATATATATATATATATATAGAGAGAGAGAGAGAGAGAGAGAGAGAGAGAGAGAGAGAGAGAGAGAGATTACTTATTTGTTTTTCCAAATTTCGGTATTACTCTGGATTGTAATGTGACCCACTAAATTTCTAAAGTATACGGATATAAGATATAAATAATTTCCAGTTTTAAAAATAATCCTAGATACCTATAAAAACAAGTAATATTTAATTTAGCTCTCTTTTTATCATCATGAACTGCAGCCTCCGGCACATATTCAAATGGTTGTCCAAAGCGTCAACCAACTCCCTCGACTCCTAAACTTGATTTGTGTCAGGCAATCTAATTCACAGTACCTTGTTAGAGGAAAACTCTCTGCGGATCCGTCCAAAGCCTAACTTTTGACAGAGGCCATTTACATAACCTGCTTAGGCCCAGGTGGAAATACTGAGTGAGTTCTCCAGATTACATCTCCTATCGCTCCCAACTGCTCTCGGGATTTTCAGGAGCAGAAATCAGTGGAATAGAAAATGCCAACGTTGAAATGGTGTCAGGATTTCTAGAGCTGAAGTCTGGAATAGCGAATGAGTTGTCAAGAGGCTTTGTTATCGAAAAATTAATATGACAATTTTAGGTGAAATCTTGGAAGTCTAAGTTAAGTCTCAGAATCAAACACAAATGTGGAAAATTCTAAAAAAAAGTTTCAGTTAAAACTAATCAGGAACAAAAATAAAAGAAATTATATCTTAGGAAGAAATTGTCATTGGATCACTCACGCGTCTTGGCAAACAAAACTTTTACGTGCAAAAACAATATAATAGAAAATAAATGTTTATTGTCACAGACATCATCAATCCTGTGTGTTTGTGATGCTACAAAATTGTTGAATAAAAAGTTTGGATTTTGAAGAACAGTGTTGACGTGGGATACCAAAGAAAAACTGCAAAAACTTATAGGAGTTTTGGAATGTTTACGAGAATTCAAATGGTTTAAAAAAATTGAGCATCAGCGATGTAATATTTAAATGGAGCAGAATATCAATAAATACAGTGGGAAAATTGAAATTATTTATCCTTATCATATTTAAAAGTAAGTGTAACTGATGATGAAAGATTGAGAGAAGTATAGAACCAGACAGTTGGAAAAGTAAGAGAGGCAGTAAGGTTTATGCAAGAGATTTATGAGAGGACTAAATCTTGAACTAACTTTCCTTAATGAAAATGATGTGTTGAATATATTGTATAGACCTGCCAATTAAAACATCTAGAGTTCATATAAGAGTTAGAGAGAATTTTAAACCAAGGATCTTGAGAGAAACTTTGTCAAATTATTGAACATACTGGATAAGAAATGTTCAATAGTTGTACGGGCAATAAATTAAATATATAGTTTACTTAGTGAACATGCAATAGAGCAATACAATATATCTGTTGCAAATATTTCCAATGCTTCTGTGCAATTAATTTTATTATGAAATTGTGGAATAGATAATATGAAGCTATGTATATATATATATATATATATATATATATATTCTAATTTACCAGTGAGATATGTGGATGAAGAAAGGGAAAGGCGGTTCAGAGGGTATTTCGAACTCAAAAGAATTAACCAGAAAAAAAGACAACCTTTTTCAAAGGCTAACGAAATTAATAAAAAAAAGTCTTTGCACAGAAGTTTGAGGACACAGAAGAAAAGTTGTAGGAAAAAAGGTTGTTTGGTGAAGTCTTGCAAATTAATTTTGCAAGTTTGAAAAGGGTGTGGAAAAAAGGTTTGGAAACCAGCAAAACGCTAAGAATATTTCTTTTTTTCCAATTTTCAGTTTTACTTTTGATATCCCTGTTATCAGAAGGTGAATACTTTATCTAAGAAAATCTGTCATTATTAAAAATTCAAAGAAAATATGTTTTGCAATCAAATGGCAGACAAGCAGAAAAACAGAAACCTTATATGTATACATGTTATTATTTTTGTTACATACATCTATCCAGCCTTACAGACATACTGTACATGGTTATCCTTAGACATGAAACCACCATGGAATCCCTGACGCCATTATCATCATCATCATCATCATCATCATCATCATTATTATTATTATTATTATTATTATTATTATTATTATTATTATTATTATTATTATTATTATTATTATTATCCTTATTATTATTAATATTATTATCATTATTTTTAGCTAAGCTACAACCCTATTTGGAAATGCAGAATGCTATAAACCTAAGGGCTCCAATAGAGAAAAATAGCCCAGTGCCCAGTGAGGAAAGGAAATAAAGCAATAAATAAACTACCAGAGAAGTAATGAACAAATAGAATAATGCATTTTAAGAACAGTAACAAATTCAAAATAATCTTTCATATATGAATTATAAAGAGACAAAATGTCAGCCTGTTCAACAAGAAAACATTCGCTGCAAGTTTGAACTTCTGAAGTTCTACCCATTCAACGGCCTCATCAGGAAGATCATTCCACAATTTGCTTATAGCTGAGATGAAACTTCTAGAATAATATGTAGTAATGAGTCTTATGATAGAGAATGCAATGATTGTTAGTTGTTGTCAGAGATATGAATCTTATGCAATATTCATAAAGAAATATCTGTACGACGGTGTCAGAGATTAATATCTAGATCAGGAATAAGAAATATCATAGACTGCAAGTTCTTGTCCAACAAATTAAGATGAGATTCAGCAACTGAAGACCAGACCTGAGAACAATACTCGAAAAAATGCAGAACTAATGAATTTTAACACTTCTTCAGAATAGATTGATCACCGAAAATCTAGAAAGACTTTCTAAATAAGGCATTTTTTTTTTTGTGCAATTGAAGAAGAGACTGGCCGTATGTTATTTTTCTGAAAATTAAATTGCCAACAAGAATCACACCTAAAATTTTAGAAGGGTCGGATATACGATAGTTAAAATCGTTATCAGTGTTGAGATCTGGATGCTGAGGAGCCACTATACTCGATCTACATACAGTCATACTTTGAGTTTTGTTAGGGTTCACCTGCTTTCCCCATGCACTAATTCTAGCTTCTATTAAGGGATTCGGCAACCCCAGATCCACTTTCAAGAGATGGAATTGAAACAAAGAGAGTAACATCATCTGCATATGCAACGAGATTGCTTTTTATGTCAAACTACATATCCTTTGTATATAGTATAGAAAGTAATGGGCCAAGAACACTACGCTGAGGAATACCAGATATCACATTCCTATAATCACTATGGTGCCCATCAATAACAACTCTTTGCAATCTGTTACTCAAAAATGCAATAATGATGCCATGGAAACACCCACCTACCTTTTTGAGTTGGAGATCTAGGGCCTAATGAATAACAAGGCCAAAGGCAGCACTGAAATCAAGGCCAATCATACTAACATCCAGGCCAAAATCAATGTATTTCTGTACAGTATTTGAGATTGTAAGGACATAACATGATCCAAGGCTTTATGAAAGATAAATTGTGAACTAGGGAAAAGATGATTACCTTCAGCACACCTCTTTAAACGTTTTGTAAGAGGACATTCAAAAAATTATGATAATATGGGATATATGAAAATCGAACAGTAATCAGTTGGACTAAAGCTACCGCAAACATTCACATAATGGAGTAATATTACCAGTCCCAACAGGCGATAAAAGAGTCTCTTCTTGCTAACTTGCAGAAAGTAATTGATAACTCAGGAGCTGAGAAATCAGCAGTGTGTCTTAAAAACTAATGAAAAATACAGTCAGCCCTCCTTCTTTGCAGGGGTTAAGTAACAGAGACAAACTTGAAAAGCACGAATACTTGCTGTCCTAGGGTATAGTAACTCCTAGACTGCCAACTCACTGCCCATTGCCTATGTGTGGTCGACTAACACACTGAGTAACCTACTGTGCTTATTAATACTGCTTTACCTGGTCTCTATCATAATATAAGCCTTTTTTTTAATGAATGCCCATATTTCAGTAATTGTATAGTTTACGTGCAAGTGTAATAGGTACGCAGTAAGGCTACTGTACACAGAACATGAGTCATCTCCACACTCATATGTACATGTAATACATACAGTAACAACAAAGCACTGTTGTTCCTTTTTAACAACAATTGCTGATACTCTAGTGTATATTACTATAGTATATGTACAGTAATATCACTACAGTAGAGTTTAATTAGCTCAGGTAACACTCGTAAGTGATCGCTGTTTTCAGCAGGTCAACTCGCGCCATTCAACCACACAGGTAGCATATATTTACATTACTACCATAGAGTATGGTATTTTGAAGTGAATATAACAATAAAACTAATAAAATTAATACACTAAAATAATAAGAATTAAAAGAAAATGTATCATTTCAACATCACTACCCATTTACCTATGAAATTCTACGCAGTAAGTCTGAAGCCTGATGCAATTCTTGAGCCGTAAACTGTTTGGTGCATAAGGTAGTGTAATGTACGTATTACATTTTATACTGAAACCTCTATAAACACAAGATATGTACAGGTTATTTACATCGCGTTTTTACATAACAACGTGAATCTGCACAAAATGACTGAAGTGGGAGATGCAGAGGCAAGGAGAGATAATATGAAACTGAGGCCGAGTCAGCGAGAGATGAGGTATCATGCAATGTGGAGAGGAAAGGGCGCGCAAAATGCCAGGTGCAAAGGAGCACGGTTAGTGAGATACAGGATTTCTTATTTAATAGCTCATACTGTTCTCTAAATCCTGCGAATAATAATGGTTCACTGAACCATTTTGTTCTATGCCTACATAAGCATCAAGGTCCATCAAGAGAGTTTCAATTTCCAGACATCAAAAGATAAAATAGTTAGGATAGCCTCAGGAAAACAGGAATGAGGAAGATTGATTTTCTAATTACTCTGCTTATTGTCAAACACATCAGCCATAAGAATGGTCTTTTGCTTTGGACAGTGAGTGACAGAGCCATCTGGTTTAAGTAAAGGATGAACTTTAAAGTCTACTTCAAAGAGTGCAGATTTAAGGGTAGCGCACCACTTAATTCCTGTGTTGTACCAGAAAGGGTTTCTTTTATAGTTAGATTATATATTCGTTTTCAGTTGAAGCATAAACTCTCTGAGCAACAGCTTTTGACTGAGTATAGTTATTCGAAGACAAAGCTGATCTGTTACCCTTCCAAAGATGATAGGCCTCATGCTTCTTCAAATAAGCACGTCTACAATCCTCTTTAATCATCTTCAAAGGAGGGTTTGTCTTTCACTCGGTACTTTAGCAAACGAGAAGGGATACGCCTATCAATTATTTTGACTAGATTCTCATTCAAAAGAACAAGTCTCAACACTTTTATACACAAGTGATCAATTTAAATTAAAAAGATCACTGAAAATGTCATTCCAGTTTGATTGAGATTCTATATAAATCTTACATTGACACATTACATCCTTCCTTGACCGATTGGAGAGAATCAGTGGTTTTTACTAGGTTTCTCGTTCTTTGCCACTAAAAAACAGAAAAAAAACACCTATGGTTTTCAAAACCCTTCAGAAGTTAGGATCCAGAAGCAATAAAGGGTAAGCCCTTTAAAACAGTAACAGTCAAAAAGAAAAACACAATTTGATTTTGTAAAGAAATGAAGTAGCACAGAAACAGCAAGATATGAGAGAAACCTTCCAATTAAAAGTTTTCATTTCCTGAAGAAAAAGATGAAACGTTTGTCAACATTATCTCGAAAAACGTTTCCCCCCTCTAGACTTTTACTCCATTTCAAGTCTCTGTTCCTTTTGCAAACTGACCTTTCATCGTTTTGCTCGAAACAAGTTCAAGGTAAAGTGTTGCGAATTTATTTACTAATGATTTCTTTATTACAGGAAATTCTGATAAACATTATTAATTAGTAAACAGTGAGTATTTTTTTTTTCTATTCAGCTCAGATATTAACAAGTATTTAACAAAAAGATGTTAATTATATTTGTAAATAAGACTGAAGAATGAGCCCGTTTTCCTTAAGTATTTCTGATAAATACAATGGAAACTCCGTAAGTTTATTCTAAAGAAAATTAACGAGGAAATTAGTAATAAAAATAGTAACATTTATCAAGAAGGAAGAAAAGATATCCTTATCCTCTCCAAAATTATATAACCAGTAGGATTCTCTCTCTCTCTCTCTCTCTCTCTCTCTCTCTCTCTCTCTCTCTCTCTCTCTCTCTCTCTCTCTCTCTCTCTCTCTCAGATATGTTGTTTACAGAACTTTTGATGTTTTTATTGGATTGGCCAGTCATGTGGAAGGTGCAGTCACAGTCGTCCGATGACTTCGAAATATGAATAACA
>NC_090741.1:99850426-99887926 GCF_036898095.1 Palaemon carinicauda | reverse complement strand
GGGAAGGTCGAAAGCCGCACTGGGACTCTGGCAGGACGTCTTCTGCGAGAATAAGGAGGCGGTTAAGGAGAATCCGAGCGAAAATCTTACTCGCAATGCTTAGTAGTGATATTCCCCGGTAGTTGTTACAGTTCTCCCTGTCTCCCTTCTTGAAGATGGTAATGATGTTTGCATCACAGAAGTCACTGGGGAGGGTCTTGGTCTCCCATATTTTCAGTATAAGGAGCATCAAACAGTTCCTCAACCCGGGGCCACCGTGAGTTAGGAGCTCCAACGGAATGTTGTCTGGCCCTGGGGCTTTGCCGGGCTTCATGCACTGCAGGGCCTTGTTAAAGTCCTGGATGGAGGGTGGTAGTGCCATCCAGTGACGTATGGGATGCTGCGGGGTCATTCGCAGGAGATCGTCTGGGGTGTCTGCTTGGTCATTGTGGAGGTTCTCAAAGTGAGATCTCCACCTGGCTAGGATGCCCTCGCTGTCGGTGATGGTCGTGGCCCCATCCATGTCCTTCAGGCCGCCCACTGATGAGCGTGTGGGACCGAATATTTCCTTTGTTGCTGCATAGAAGCTGCGCAGGTCACGTTGGTCAGCGAAACTCTGTATTTCTGCTGCTTCTCTTTGCCACCAGGTGTTCTGGGCTTCACGAATCCCTCTTTGACAATCAGCTTCAGCCACCTTGTGAGCACATTTGTTAGTTGCTGTTGGTTGGTTTTCTAAAGTCAGGCGTGCTTGTCGTTTGGTTTCAATGAGAAGAGAGATGGTAGCATCATTCTCATAGAACCAATCCTGCCGTTTCTTGGTGATGTAACCTAGTGTTTCCTCCGCGGCATGGGCCATGGCGTTTCTGAAGGTGGTCCAGTGGTGCTCAACAGTGGCCTGACCCATGGGGTCTGCGGGGTCTGCGAGGTGACGTTCGTAGGCCTCCTTGTAGTTCTGTGCCACCTGTGGGTTGCGGAGCTTGCTACAATCAAAGCATTGGTGTGGTACACTGTCAAGTGCCCTTCTGGGTGGTCGTAGGGTCGTCACGGAGAGTCGGGAGATGAGGAGTCTGTGGTCCGTCCAGCAGTCGTCCGTTCTGGGCGTGGATCTGGTGATGCGGACGTCTCCTCGGTCTCTGGCTCTGGTCAGGACGTAGTCCAGGGTGTGCCAGTGTTTAGACCGTGGGTGTCTCCATGTGGTCTTTTGCCGCTTTGGTAACTGGAAGATGGTGTTGGTTACCGCAAGTTGGTGTTCTGCACACAGACTCAGTAGGAGTTGGCCATTGGCGTTGCAATTTCCAATGCCATGGCGGCCCATGATTCCCTCCCACAGGCGATGGTGCTTGCCTACTCAGGCATTAAAGTCACCAAGCACAACTAGTTTGTCGTTGGCGGGCGCTGCCTGGATGGTGCGGTCGAGCTGGGTGTAGAAGGCAGCTTTGTCATCATCGGTTGAGGTCATAGTCGGGGCGTACACAGAGATCAGGGTGAGGTGTCTGTCCCGCATGATGGGGATGCGGACAGTCATCAGGCGCTCACTGATGGCCTTGGGAGCGAGGTTGTGCTGCTGCACCAGCAGGAAACGGATGGCGAAGCCGACACCATGGATGTGAGGCTCCTCTATTGCCTTGCCTTTCCAGAAGATGGTGTAGCCTGTTCCAGTTTCCGTGATGTTGCCCTCTTTGGGTAGTCTGGTCTCGCTAAGAGCCGCCACATCAACATTGAAGCGGGCTAGCTCCTTGCAGACGAGGGCTATACGTCGTTCCGGGCGGTTGGTGTTCGTCACGTCTTTGAGGGTGCAGATGTTCCACGCACCTAAGGTTAATATTTTTTTCTTGTTGTTTCGACCGCATTAGTGGGATGTCCGCCAGCCCCGGTGAGCTGACCAGACGGGTTTGCCGTGTACAATTTTACCCCACCTTTTCTAGGGGCCTCCCCATGTGGGGTGGGCTGCGGTGTCCTCAATAGGCCAGCCCAGTCACGGGTCCAGCTGCCGAACTCAGGTGTCACGGCACCGTCACCAGAGAGCGACTGAATCTTAGACTCGCCGCCTGAGTAAAGTCGTGGGCTAAGGGCTTCCAGCTATCCAGGCCTGCCCCCTTCACCCACGGTGCTGTCGCCTCAGGACTTGGTGGTGGTGATGATGATGATGATGGTGAGATAGAGATGAAGAAAGGTGGAGGAAACGACAGAATGACAGTAGCTGGGTATATTGTCTTGGGTGGTCGTGGCTTTGCAACTGCCATGCACACACACTTGGCCCACATCGTTTTCACTGCTGCTCAAGACATATGATGGTCCAGCATTTTGCAGCAGTAGAGGGGCTTGAGTGTCTCAATGATGGGCTGGGCAATGGCAGCGGAGTAGTTTATCCACCCTGGCAGGCTCAACCATACCGCTAAGGCCAGTTCTGAGAGACCAGACCAAGATTGGACCCCTATAGGCCTTCTCCTTTATTTCAGTTAGGCAAAGGCTAGGAGAAGGGAAACTCCAAAATCAAACCAAACAAGACCCCAACGGCGGAGCTTCCCAGCGCTGGCGGTAGAAGGCAATGCCTGTCGGGCAGGCAACAAGGCGGGCCTTGACATAACAAGAACCCGGTAGCTGGATGCAACCAACATTGGAGTATATATATATATATATATAAATATATATATATATATATATATATATATATATATATATATATATATATATATATATATATATATATATATTATATATATATATTTATATATATATATATATATATATATATATATATATATATATATATATATATATATATATATATATATATATATATATATATATATATATATGTGTGTGTGTGTGTGTATATATATATATATATATATATATATATATATATATATATATGTATATATATATATATATATATATATATATATATATATATATATATATCACTTTCAGAGTTCGGTTATAACTTAAAGGGAAAAACGATATATGCATCACCATGATCAGAAAAACTGTATTAGTCAGGTCCACGCATACTAAATTTGTTTGCCTTGAGCGATCAGACTAAAGTTTTTTACAATAACTAATCAGCAGTGGCTAACGTGGGGTTGAAATAGTCAACCCTCAGACATGAATAAAGACATGTCTGATGCTTTTGTCTTACAGTGGAGTAGAAAATGCTGTATTTGTTGTTGTTGTGTGTACAATATTTATACATATATCCATACATTCATTCATACATATATCCATACATACATTCATACATACATACATACATAGTAGGTTACCCTCTCTATATACATTGACGTAGAATTGTGTGAGTTTGAACGTGTGTGATTAGACAAGAACGCAGATTAGACTAGAATGACAAACCTATCAATATCTGATTCCGAAAATCCTAATTACTGTAACGGTAATGAGCATAGGTTATTACCACTTGCGACTAATGGTCAGATAAAGTCATCAATGATAACAAAAGTAGGTAATTTTCCTTTATTAGCAGTCGGTATATGTGTATCCGGTTAAGATGGAAAATCTCATCCTAAAAAAAGAGAGCATCAGAAAGGTAGGGATTTTAACTCTTTCCTTTATTGATGAGAATGTAATATATACATGAATGTATATATATATATATATATATATGTATATATATAATATATATATATATATATATATATATATATATATATGTATATATACATATATATATATATATATATATATATATATATATATATATATATATATATATATATATATATATATATATATATATATATACATACATATATATATATATATATATATATATATATATATATATATATATATATATATATATATATATATATATATATATATATATACATACATATATATATATATATATATATATATATATATATATATATATATATATATATATATATATATATATATATATATATATATATATATATATCAATATATATGTGTATGTATATATATATATATATATATATATATATATATATATATATATATATATATATATATACAGTATATATCACTTTTCTGTGCCATTGTGAGATTGGGAGAGATAAAGAGATATATCACGATTCCTCTCCTTTATTAAAAAAAAAATTCATGCCAAAAGACATAAATAACTTTTATTTTTACATTTGTGATATAATCGTTCGGTCCAATAAAAATCTAATCTTTCTATATATATATGAAAAATCCTCCCACTTTGTTTTATTTTCTATTTAGTCCTTTATTTTCCAATTCCTTCTCACCTGAACTAATTATTACAAAAGTACTTCCATTGCGTAGGCAGATGGGGAAGGCAATCCGAGAGAGAGAAATGGATAGGAAAAAATCAAGTCATTCATCCTTATCAAATATCCTTTACGATTTTCTATCAGTTTCCATAGTTTGGTGAAATAATCCCATTTCCATATTTTCCAGAATTGGCTACACCAACTCCCCGTCCCACCAGTGGACTCAAAATTTTCATTTTCTTTGCCGTATAAAAGTTTTCGGATTTTTTATTCTCTTTTGTTATATTGGATTAGTTGAGTATTTTAACGAGATTTCTATTTTTGTACTGGAGGATTTTCGAAATTGATTTCTGAGGTTGTTTTTATAAAACAAACAAAAGTTCTGGGTTAGAATAGCTTTAAGTTTTACACTGAATAGTCAAGAATTTGGCCATTTTGTAGGTACATACCGTATATCTATCTATCTATCTATCTATCTATCTATCTATCTATCTATATATATATATATATATATATATATATATATATATATATATATATATATATATATATATACATATGCATACACATACTTTCTGCGTGTGGATATCTTAATGTGGCGAAAGTAATAATAATAATAATAATAATAATAATAATAATAATAGGTTGGTTTTATGTGAGCGGTCAGATTAAAGTCTCCCAGGCATAAGGACATATCTGAAGCCCTTGTCCTGTATTGGTCTAGAAACAGCTGTATTTGTTTTTGTATTTATAATGATGTCTATGTATATCACTGTTTATATATGTATGTATATATATATATATATATATATATATATATATATATATATATATATATATATATATATATATATATATATATATATATATATATATATATATATATATATATATATATATATATATATATATATATATATATATATATATATATATATATATATATATATATATATATGAAAATATAAACGTGAAATCATTGTCACTTAGAAATTCTTAATAATACAACAATAAAATCACACTGAAATTTAGTATCATTGAAGTATCACCCAAATGAATAAATTGCTAAAACGCAATATGTCTACGGGAACTTACTTTTGTTCTTGATAGTACTGTACAATATATGAACATATACTACCGGGGTCTAAGCGATATGAGGCAGGACAGCCGATCAAGACTACGATCTACCTCAAAGCCAAAGCAAAGTTCTTCGAAAAGAAGGCCACAAGGAAAAAAGCACGTTAACAGGAGACAGTTTTACTATGAGGGAAGCCCCTTTCTGGCACAACCCAGAAACATAAGTGGTGGCTACCCCAAAATCCGCAGTATTTGATGTAGACTTAACAGTCCCTGCTTTACTTAAACCAAATTGCTCTGTCACTCACTGCCCAAAAGAAAAGGCATCCCTTTTGCTTGATGTGCTTAGCAGTAAGCTGAGTAATGAGAAACTCAATCTTTCTCATTTCTGTTTACCTGAGGCTGAACGAACTGGTTTAGTTTTTCGGTCCCTTGGAATTTAAACAGTGAGGCCTATAGAGGTATAGGTCCAAATGGTATTTTCCCTTTGCCTTTTTACAAAAACCGATGATTTCCTGTGTTGGCTTATTGTTCACAAAATATCTAATACAGGTACTTTTTGTAATTACTGGAATATGTTCCATCATTTGGGAAATATGTCTGCGGTAGATCTAGTCCTCTTGATTATCGCCCAAAGTCTATAACTCCCAAATCATCCAAAGTTTTTCAACTTATTTTGGCAACACGTCTAAATAGTTGTACTGAAAGTGATCATCTGTTCCATAGTTTGCAATTTGGCATTGCAAAGGCATCGGAATATGTAATGCCCTTCGTACACATTCCAATGCTGTACAGAAAATCCTTGATTTTGGTAAGGAAGTTTTTACGATAGACCTTGATTTTAATGCGGCCTTTGACTGTTATTCCTTAGATCCTTATTTTCAAACTTAAACACATTCGAATAATTGGGTCTTTTCTTAGCATCATTATTGAATTTTCAAGTAATATTTGATGATGAACGCTGTACATGCATGGTAAGTGGTTAAGCTTAGTAAACATAAGTTTAATAAACAAGCTTATTACAAATCTAGACGATGCTACTCTCTCTGCATCAATTCCATCTCCTGATTGTATACATGTGATTGACGAATACATTAACAGAGATATATCTAAAGTTAGTGCATAATGGAAATTATGGGAGATGAAGTTGAATCGTAACAAAACTCTTAGTATGATTGTTAAGAAGGTCAACAACAGTAGCCCCTCGACATCCAGATCTTTTATCGTCAATGCCTCTTTAGCTCTATACAACTCATTCGGAGGTCTATGAGTTCTTCTTGATTATGAATTTTCTCACCTGGGGAACACAACTTGGCTGTGTTTTTGTCGATAGTTCAACAAATGGCCATTTTGAGAAAGTCTTTGAAGACTCTCGGAGGAAATGTTTTAATTCTTTTCTTATACTATGTTTCGAGCATTGTTCACCTGTCTGGTCTTCAGCTGCTAACTCTCATATTAATTTGTTGAATAAAACCTTCCTGATTATAAAGTTACTTATTTCTGATCTGGATATTTATCTCAGAGACCGTCGTTTAGTTAATCTTTTGAGCATCTTGCATAAGATTTCAAATGTTCCTTTCCGTCCTCTCCAGTCACATCTTGCTAGACTGTACCATTTGTACATAGTAATAGGTAAGCTGTTTATTATAAAGGTCTTTTTTTTCTCATCATAAGGCACGATATTAACCAGTATTCTATATGGTTTATTCCAGCTGTAATCAGTGGAACTTGAGAGGTTCCAAATTTCTGCAAATTTTCTTAGTTGAACATATTGACCGAATTAATAATAAGTGTACTGTATATCATCATCATCATCATCACCTCATACGCCTAACTATTCACAAAAAGGGCCAAACTTCTCTATCTTGAGCTATTAATAATTCTCCATTCAACATTCTCTCTCTCTCTCTCTCTCTCTCTCTCTCTCTCTCTCTCTCTCTCTCTCTCTCTCTCTCTCTCTCTCTCTCTCTCTCTATATATATATATATATATATATATATATATATATATATATATATATATATATATATATATATATATATATATATATATATATATATATATATATATATATATATATATATATATATATATATATATATATATTTATATATTTCTGTATATTTATATATATATATAAAGAGAGAGAGAGAGAGAGAGAGAGAGAGAGAGAGAGAGAGAGAGAGAGAGAGCGATGATATATATATATATATATATATATATATATATATATATATATATATATATATATATAAATGAGAGAGAGAGAGAGAGAGAGAGAGAGAGAGAGAGAGAGAGAGAGAGAGAGAGAGAGAGAGAGAGAGAGAGAGAGAGAGATTAGCTACTTGTTTTTCCAAATTTTGGCATTACTCTGGATTGCAATGTGACCCACTAAATTTCTGAAGTATACGGATATAAGATAAAAAGAAATTTCCAGTGTTAAAAATATTACTAGATACATATAAATATAAGAAACATTTAATTTAGCTCTATTTTTTATCATTATGGTGCACCCTCAGGCGCATATTCAGATGGTCGTCCAAAGCGTCAAACAACTCTCTCGACACCTAAACTTGATTTGTGTCAGGCAATCCAATCTAGTTCACAGTACCTTGTTGAAGGAACACTCTCTGCGGATCCGTCCAAAGCCTAGTTTTTGACAGAGGCCATCTACATAACCTGCTTAGGCCCATGTGGAAATACTGAGTGAGTTCTCCAGCTTACATATCCTCTCGCTCCCAACTGCTTTCGGGATTTTCAGGAGCAGAAATCAGTGGAATAGAAAACGCCAACGTTGAAATAGCGTCAGGATTTCTAGAGCCAAAGTCTGCAATACCGAATGAGTTGTCAAGAGGTTTTATTATCGAAAAATAAATATGACACTTTTAAGTAAAATCTTGAAAATATAAGTTAAGTCTCTGAGTCAAAAACAAATTTGGACAATTCTAAGCAAAAGTTTCAGTTAAAACTAACAAGGAACAAAAATAAAAGAAATTTTGTCTTGGGAAGAAATTGTCATTGGAACACTTGTGCGTTTTGGGAAACAAAACTTTTACGTACAAAAACAATATAATAAAAAAAATTAATGTTTATTATCACAGATATCATCAATTCTGTGTGTTTGTGATGCTACAAAATTGCGGAATTACAAAAAGTTTGGATTTTGAATTATATTGTTGACGTGGGATACTAAAGAAAAACTGCAAAAAAATTTAGGAGTTTAAGAATGTTTGCGAGAGGACAAAGTTTAGAGAAAATGTGAGCATCAGCAATGTAATATTTAAAAGGAACAGAATATCAATAAATACAATGGGAAAATATAAATGACTGCTTTTAATAATTTTTAAAAGTAAATGTAACTGATGATAAAAGAATGAGAAAAGTATTGAAACAGAAAGCTGGAAATGTTAGAGAGGCAGAAAGGTTAATACAAGATATTTAAAAGAGAACTAACTCTTAAACTAACGCTCCTTGATGAAAATGATGTCTAGGTGTTGAATATACCGTATAGACCTGACAATCAAAACATCAAGAGTTCAGATGAGAATTAAAGATGAATTTAAACCAAAGAATTTTGAGAGAAACTTTGTCAAAGTATTGTACAGACTGGATAAGAGATATTCAATAGTTAAACGGCCAATAAATTAAATATGTAGTTTACCCAATGAAAATGCAATAGAGCAATACAATATATCTGTTGCAAATATTTCCAATGTGTCTGAGCACTTAATTTTATTATGAAATTGTTGAATAGATAATATGAAGCTACGTTCAGTATATATATTCTAATTTTCCATTGAGATATATGGATGTAGAAATGGAATGGTGGTCCACAAAGGTTTCTAATTCACAATAAGCCATAAAAAAAACACGTTTTCAAAGCCTCTAGGGACTAACAAAAAACGTCTTTGCACAGAAGTTTTAGGATACAGAAGTAAAGATTGAGAAAAAACGGTTGTTTGGATGAAGTCTTGCAATTTAATTTTGCAAGTTAGAAAAAGGTGCGATGAAAAAACTTTTTTGGGAAACCAGGAAAAAGCTTAGATAATTTTTTTTTTTTCCAATTTTCCGTTTTTCTTTCGATATCCCTGTTATTAGAAGGAGAATACTTTATCTTAAAAAATCTGTCATTATTGAAAATTCAAAGAAAATATAGTTTGCAATCAAATGGCAGAAAAGCTGAAAAACGGAAACCTTATATGTACGCATCTACTACTATTTATACATTTTTTTTTTTATACAGGCAATTATCCATCCTTACATACATACATGGTTGTCCTTACGAGAAACCACAAAAGAATTCCAGACCCCATTATTATTATTATTATTATTATTATTATTATTATTATTATTATTATTATTATTATTATTAACTAAGCTAAAATCCTATTTGAAAATGTAGAATGCTATAAACTCAAAGGTTCCAACAGAGAAAAATAGCCCAATGAGGAAATGAAATAAAGAAATAAATAAAATACTAGAGAAGTAATGAACAAATGGAATAATATATTTTAAGAACAGTAACAAATTCAAAATAATCTTCCATATATAAAGCATAAAGAGAGACTTATGTCAGCCTGTTTAACAGGAAAACATTCGCTGCAACTCTGAACTTTTGAAGTTCTACCCATTCAATTGCCTCAGGAAGATCATTCCATAATTTGGTCATAGCTGGAATGAAACTTTTAGAGTAATTAGTAGTGAATCTCATGATGGAGAAGGCAATGATTGTTAGGTTTATTATCAGAGATAAGAATTTTATGCAACATGCATAAAGAACTAACTGTACGACGGTGCCAGAGATTGATATCTAGATCAGGAATAAGAAATTTCATAGACCACAAGTTCTTGTCCAACAAATTAAGGGGAGATTCAGGAGCTGAAGACCAGACCTGAGGACGATACTCGAAACAAGGCAGGACTAAAGAATTTTAACACTTCTTCAGAATAGATTGATCACCTAAAATCTTGAAAGACATTCTCAATAAGCATTTTTTTTTTTTGTGTGTGTGCAATTGAAGAAGAAACTGGCCATATGTCTTTTTTGTCTGGAAATTAAATTTACAAACAAGAGTCACACCTAAAATTTGTTATAAGAGTCGAATATAGTTAAAGAATCATTAGCAATGTTCAGATCTTGATGTTGAGGAGCCACTGTCATCGACCAACATACAATCATACTTTGATTTTGTTAGGGTTCAGCTGCTTTCCCCATCACTATTTCTAGCTTCTATCAAGGGATTCAGAAACCCCAGATCCACATTCCAGAGATGGGATTGAATTAAAGAGAGTAACATTCTCTGCATATGCAACGAGACTGTTTTTTAGGTCAAACCACGTATCGTTTGTATATAGTATGGAAGTAATGGGCCAAGAACACTACGGAGAGGAATACCAGATATCACATTCCTATATCGCTATGGTGGCCATCAACAACAACTCTTTGTAATCTGTTACTAAAAAATTCAATAATGATACTATGGAAAGACCCACCTACTTCCAACTGTTTGAGTTTGAGATCTAGGGCCTCATGAATAACACGGTCAAAGGCACCACTAAAATCAAGGCCAATCATACTAACATCCAGGCCACAATCAATGTAATTCTGTACAGCATTGGTGATTGTAAGAAGAGCATCACATGATCCAAGGCCTTTAAGAAAGCAAAATTGCAAACTAGGAAAAAGATGATTACCTTCAGCATACCTGTCTAAACGTTTTGTAACAGGACACTCAAAAACTTTAGATAATATGAGATTTATGAAAATTAAACAGTAATCCGCTGGTCTAGAGGTACTACAAACATTTACAAAATGGAGTTTTATTACCAATCCCAACAGGTGATAAAAGAACCTCTTCTTGCTAACTTGCGGAAAGTAATAGATAACTCTGAAGCTAAGAAATCACAGTCTGTTTTAAAAACAAATGAAAAATACAGTCAGCCCTCCTTATTCACAGGGGTTAGGTAACAGAGACAAGCTTGGAAAGCAAGAATACTTACCATTCTAGGGTAGATTAACTCCTAGCATTCCAACTCACTGGCCATTGCCTATGTGTGATCGGCTAACACACTAAGTAACCTACTGTGCTGCCTAATACTGTTTTACCTGGTCTCTATCATAATATAAGCATTTTGTTAATGAATGAACATATTTCAGTAATTCTATAGTTTACGTGCAAGTGTACTACGTACGCAGTAAGGCTACGGTACACAGAACATAAGTCATCTCCGCTCATACATACATGGAATACATACAATAACAACTAAGAACTGTTTTTCCTATTTAACAATATTTGTTGATACTATAGTGTATATTACTATAGTATATTTAAAGTACTATCACTACAGTACAGCTTAGTTAGCTCAGGTAACACTGGAACTGTATATTACATAAAGGTTTTCCTTTGTTCGTTATGATGATTTTAGTGTTCAGTGAAAGTGTATCCTTGCGTGGAATGTCTTTTATCATTATGTATCCAATTATGCATCCAACAGAAATCCTGCTGTTTTTCATTATGTATTTCGATGTTTATTGATTAATGTCAACATTCATGTAGGAATGACATATTGCGGACCTAGAACATGTGAACATTAATTTATTCATAGATTTCATGGACTCAATGCTCAGATATCTTTTGTATTTCACATTTTGCATTTGAATATCGTTTCTGTCTGTTGTCTGATTTCCATATGATCCATCACGAATTAATTTTGGATAGAAAATAATTCAGTTTCTTTTTTTATGGAAAAAATTATACAGGTTTAACTACAGAATAATAAAAAGTGTATAATGAAAAATTCCCCGAAGAACAGACAGGACAGTTTTAGAATTGTGAATATCTTAAATGTTTGGAAAAGGAAAATGTATTATTATTATTTTTTTTTTAGGAAAAACAGTCTTCGGATGAACAAACTCCCATATTAACAAATAAAGCAACAATGATATTTTATATTTTTTTCTGAGGCTAGATACCCACTTCTGACCTACCTAACAAATTCATTTAAAAGGTAAGATAATCTATTGGAGAAAATAATTAAATATCTTGTTAGATATCCAAAGTAATGAGCATATTTCCTCCACTTCCTTCCAGTCATCGATGTCATGCACTTTCCAACAAAACGCTCCATCGGGAAATACTCCCAGTTTCGAAAATATTATTCAGATCCCTCTGACCTTCACCCGTGTAATCATCTTTGACAGAAAATCCTCTCAAATGGACTAAATTGTAATCTTAATTAGGAGCAACGCTTTCAAAAGAGACCAGGTTGACTGGACTAAATATTGTTTATTGGCCGTATTTTCATTCATTCCTGATCGTTGATAGATACAAATATTGCTCTTATCTGCTCAGAATTATTTGGTTTTATCTTAATTGAAATGTGTTTTATTCTGTACAGGTTTTGTCAAGAATTATTTACATTTACAAAAAATGATAACAAATTTATTAGTAAGAACATGTTTTATTATGATAAGTGTTTTTAATTATTATTATTATTATTATTATTATTATTATTATTATTATTATTATTATTATTATTATTATTATTATTTTTATTATTATTATTATTATTATTATTTTACTTTGGACCCATTTTCTTCATATGTTCAAACTCCTTAAAGTTGGAAACCCCACTTAATTCAGAGGAAATTTAAAAGCATGTATATATATATATATATATATATATGTATATATATAGTTTTTAAATATATACATACATGTATATATATATATATATATATAGTTTTTAAATATGTACATACATGTATAAATATAAATATATATATATATATATATATATATCACTTTCAGAATGAAGATATAACTTGATGGGGAAAACGATTTGTGTATCGCCATGATCAGAGAAAGTGCATTAGTCAAGGCCACTCTTTCTAAGTTGGTTTGCTATGAGCGATCAGACTAAAGTTTCTCACAATCATTAATCAGTAGTGGCTAAAGTGGTTTTGAAATGGTCAACACCGAGGCATGAATAAAGACATGTCTGAGGCCTTTGTCCTGCAGTGGAGTAGAAATTGTTGTATTTGTTGTTGTTGTACGTACATTATTAATACATATATCCATACATTCATTCATACATATATCCATACATTCATACATACATACATACATACATACATACATACATACATATTAGGCTACCCTCTTTATATACATTGGCGCAAAAGTGTGTAAATTTGAACGTGTGTGATTAGTCGGGAACGTAAATTAGACTAGAACGACAAACTTACCAGCAAATATCTGATTCCGAAAATCCCAATTATTTTAACAGGACAAGTGAAATGAGCAACGAGGAACGGTTATTACCACTTGCGACTAATGATCAGATAAGGTCATCAATGATAACATTAATACGTCATTTTGCCTTTATTACCGGCCGAGTTTTCATTTTGGGTGGCATGAGACTTGATTCTTGCTAACATTTCGGAGACACACACACAAACTCTCTCTCTCTCTCTCTCTCTCTCTCTCTCTCTCTCTCTCTCTCTCTCATTATATTATACGGTATATGTGTGTATACGGTTAAAAAGGAAAATTTCATTCTAAAAAAAGAGCATCAGAAAGGTAGGGATTCTAAGTCTCCTTTATCAATACATATATACAGTATATATCACTTTTCTGTGCTATTGTGAGAATGGGAGAGATAAAGAGATAAATCACGATTCCTCTCTTTTATTAAAAAACCATGTCATGCAAACTGACATAGAAAACTTTTATTTTTTACATTTGTGATAATATTGTTCAATAAAAACTAAACTTTCCCTTTTTATATGAAAAATCCTCCCACTTTGTTTTATTTTATATATAGTCCATTATTTTACAATTCTTTCTCACCTTGACTAATTTTTACAAAAGTACTTCCATTGCGTAGGCGAATTGGGAAGGCAATCCAAGAGAGAGAAATGGATAGGAAAAATCATCGAGTAATTCATCTTCACCAAATATCCTTTATGATTTTCTGTCAATTTCCACAGTTTGGTGAAATAACTCCATTTAAAAAATTTCCAGAATTGGCTACACCCCCACCCCCCGTCCAACCAGTGGACTAAAAAATT
This sequence comes from Palaemon carinicauda, assembly GCF_036898095.1. Lineage (NCBI taxonomy): Eukaryota > Metazoa > Arthropoda > Malacostraca > Decapoda > Palaemonidae > Palaemon > Palaemon carinicauda. Next base: position 99,873,559 of record NC_090741.1, on the reverse strand, counting down.
GCATTTTCTGTGCCGTATAAAAGTTTGTTCAACTAATCCAATATAACAAAAAACAAAAATCCGGAAACTTTTATACGGCAAGGAAACTGGCAATTTAGAGTAGGAGTGGAAGTTAGTAAAAGAAAATTTTGTTGTGATTGCAAGTGATGTGTGTGGCAAGAAGGTTGTTGGAGGCAGCATGAGGAATGGCAGTGAATGGTGAAGGAAGGAGTGAAGGTAGAAGTGGAAGAGAAAAAGAGGGCTTTTGAAGAATGGCTGCAGAGTAATAGTATAGAGAAGTATGAAAAATATAGAGAGAAAAATGTGGAAGTAAAGCGCAAGGTACGTGAGGCAAAGAGGGCAGCTGACCTGAGGTGGGGTCAGGGATTAGGTCATTCATATGAAGAGAATAAGAAGAAGTTTTGGAAAGAAGTGAAGAGAGTAAGGAAGGCTGGCTCAAGAATTGAAGAGACAGTGAAAGATGAAAATGGAAGGTTGGTAAAAGGAGAGGAGGCAAGGAAAAGATGGGCGGAATATTTTGAAAGTTTACTGAAGGTTGAGGATAATAGGGAGGCAGATATAATTGCTGTTGCAGGTGTTGAGGTGCCAGTGATGGGAGATGAGAATGAGAGAGAGATTACAATAGATGAAGTGAGGAGAGCACTAGATGAAACGAGAGTAGGAAAAGCGTCTGGTATGGATGGTGTGAGAGCTGAGATGTTGAAGGAAGGGGTGTGACTGTACTTGAATGGTTGGTGAGATTGTTTAATATGTGTTTTGTGTTGTCAATGGTACCAGTAGATTGGGTTTGTGCATGTATTGTAACACTATATAAGGGTAAGGGAGATGTGCATGAGTGTTGTAATTCAAGAGGTATTAGTTTGTTAAGCGTAGTTGGAAAAGTGTATGGTAGAGTAATGATTAATAGGATTAATGATAAAACAGAGAATGCAATCTTAGAAATACAGGGTGGTTTTAGAAGAGGTAGGGGTTGTATGAATCAGATTTTTACAGTAAGGCAGATATGAAAGAAATATTTAGCAAAAGGTAAGGAGGTGTATGTTGCGTTTATGGGTCTGGAGAAAGCGTATGATAGAGTTGATAGGCAAGCAATGTGGAATGTGATGAGGTTATATGGAGTTGGTGGAAGGTTGTTGCAAGCAGTGAAAAGTTTCTACAAATGAAGTAAAGCATGTGTTAGGATAGGAAATGAAGTGAGTGATTGGTTTCCGGTGAGAGTGGGGCTGAGACAGGGATGTTTGATGTCGCCATGGTTGTTTAACTTGTATGTTGATGGAGTGGTGAGAGAGGTGAATGCTCGAGTGCTTGGACGAGGATTAAAACTGGTAGACGAGAATAACCATGAATGGGAGGTAAATCAGTTGTTTGCGGATGATACTGTACTGGTTGCAGACACAGAAGAGAAGCTTGGCCGATTAGTGACTGAATTTGGAAGAGTGTGTGAGAGAAGGAAGTTGAGAGTTAATGTGGGTAAGAGTAAGGTTATGAGATGTACGAGAAGGGAAGGTGGTGCAAGGTTGAATGTCATGTTGAATGGAGAGTTACTTGAGGAGGTGGATCAGTTTAAGTACTTGGGGTCTGTTGTTGCAGCAAATGGTGGATTGGAAGCAGATGTACGTCAGAGAGTGAATGAAGCTTGCAAATGTTGGGGGCAGTTAAGGGAGTAGTAAAAAATAGAGGGTTGGGCATGAATGTGAAGAGTTCTATATGAGAAAGTGATTGTACCAACTGTGATGTATGGATCGGAGTTGTGGAGAATGAAACTGACGGAGAGACAGAAATTGAATGTGTTTGAGATTAAGTGTCTAAGGAGTATGGCTGGTGTATCTCGAGTAGATAGGGTTAGGAACGAAGTGGTAAGAGTGAGAACGGGTGTAAGAAATGAGTTAGCAGCCAGGGTGGATATAAATGTGTTGAGGTGGTTTGGCCATGTTGAGAGAATGGAAAATGGCTGTCTACTAAAGAAGGTGATGAATGCAAGAGTTGATGGGAGAAGTACAAGAGGAAGGCCAAGGTTTGGGTGAATGGATGGAGTGAAGAAAGCTCTGGGTGATAGGAGGATAGATGTGAGAGAGGCAAGAGAGCGTGCTAGAAATAGGAATGAATGGCAAACGATTGTGACGCAGTTCCGGTAGGCCCTGCTGCTGCCTCCGATGCCTTAGATGACCGCGGAGGTAGCAGCAGTAGGGGATTCAGCATTATGAAGCTTCATCTGTGGTGGATAATGTGGGAGGGTGGGCTGGGACACCCTAGCAGTACCAGCTGAACTCGGTTGAGTACCTTGTTAGGCTGGAGGAACGTAGAGAGTAGAGGTCCCCTTTTTGTTTTTGTTTCATTTGTTGATGTCGGCTACCCCCCAAAATTGGGGGAAGTGCCTTGGTATATGTATGTATGTATGTATGTGTGTATATACATATATAAACACACACACACACACACACACACACATATATATATATATATATATATGTATATATATATATATATATATTTATATATATGTATATATATATATATATATATATGCATACACATACTTTTTGCGTGGGGATATCTTAACGTGGCGAAAGTAATAATAATAATAATAATAATAATAATAATAATAATAATAATAATAATAATAATAATAATAATAATAATAGGTTGGTTTGATGTGAGCGGTCAGATTAAAGTCTCCCAGGAATAAGTACATATATGAAACCCTTGTCCTGTAGTGGTCTAGAAACGGCTGTATTTGTTTTTGTATTTATAATGATGTCTATGTATATCACTGTTTATATATATATATATATATATATATTAATATATATATACATATATATATATATATATATATGAAAATATAAACGTGAAATCATTGTCACTTTGAAATTCTTAATTTTACAACAATAAAATCGCACTAAATTTAGTATTATTGAAGTATCACCCAAAGGAATGAATTGCTAAAAAACAATTTGTCTAAAGGAACGAACTTTTGGTCTTGATAGTACTGTACAATATATGAACATATACTACCGGGGTCTAAGCGATGTGAGGCAGGACAGCCGATCAAGACTACGATCTACCTCAAAGCCAAAGCAAAGTTCTTCGAAAAGAAGGCCACAAGGAAAAAAGCACGTTAACAGGAGACAGTTTTACTATGAGGGAACCCCTTTCTGGCACAACCCAGAAACATAAGTGGTGGCTACCCCAAAATCCGCAGTATTTGATGTAGACTTAACAGTCCCTGCTTTACTTAAAACAAATAGCTCTGTCACTCACTGCCCAAAAGAAAAGGCAGCCCTTTTGCTTGATATGCTTAGCAGTAAGCTGAGTGATGAGAAACTCAATCTTTCTCATTCCTGTTTACCTGAGGCTGAACGAACTGGTTTAGTTTTCCGGTCCCGTAAAATTTAAAGTGGTGCGTATGGATGTGTAGGCCCAAATTTTATTTTCCCTTTGCCTTTTTACAAAAACCCATGATTTCCTGTGTTGGCTTATTTTTCACAAAATATCTAATACAGTTTCTTTTTGTAATTACTGGAAAATGTTACCTCACTTCGGAAATATGTCTGCGGTAGATCTAGTCCTCTTGATTATCACCCACTGTCTATAACTCCCATATCATCCAAAGTTTTTCCACTTATTCTGGCAACACGTGTAAATAGTTATACTGAAGGTGATCATCTGTTCCATAGTTTGCAATTTGGCATTGCAAAGGCATCGGAATATGTAATACCCTTCGTACACATTCCAATGCTGTACAGAAAATCCTTGATTTTGGTAAGGAAGTTTTTACGATAGACCTTGATTTTAATGCGGCCTTTGACTGTTATTCCTTAGATCCCTATTTTCAAACTTAAACACATTCGAATATGTGGGTCTTTTCTTAGCATCATTATTGAATTTTCAAGTAATATTTGATGATGAACGCTGTACATGCATGGTAAGTGGTTAAGCTTAGTAAACATAAGTTTAATAAACAAGCTTATTACAAATCTAGACGATGCTACTCTCTCTGCATCAATTCCATCTCCTGATCGTGTACTTGTGATTGACGAATAGATTAATAGAGATCCATCTAAAGTTAGTGCATAATGGAAATTATGGGAGATGAAGTTGAATCGTAACAAAACTAATAGTATGATTGTTAAGAAGGTCAACAACAGTAGCCCCTCGACATCCAGATCTTTCCTCATCAATGTCTCTTTAGCTGTGTACAACTCATTCAAAGGTCTAGGAGTGCTTCTTGATAATAAGTTTTCTCACCTGGGGAACACAACTTGGCTATGTTTCTGTCGATATTTCAACAAATGGCCATTTTGAGAAAATCTTTGAAGACTCTCGGAGGAAATGTTTTAATTCTTTCCTTATACCATGTTTCGAGCATTGTTCACCTGTCTGGTCTTCAGCTGCTAACTCCCATATTAATTTGTTGAATAAAACCTTCCTGATTATAAAGTTACTTATTTCTGATCTGGATATTTATCTCAGAGACCGTCAATCAGTTAATCCTTTGAGCATCTTGCATAAGATTTCAAATATTCCTGACCGCCCTCTCCAGTCATATCTTGCCAGACTGTACCATCTTGTACGTAGTAATAGGTAAGCTGTTTATTATAACTGTCTTTTATTCTCTATCATAAGGCACGATATTAACCAGTATTCTATATGGTTTATTCCAGCTGTAATCAGTGGAACTTGAGAGGTTCCAAATTTCTGCAAATTTTCTTAGTTGAACATATTGACCGAATTAATGATAATAAGTGTACTGTATATCATCATCATCATCATCACCTCATACGCCTAACTATTCACAAAAAGGGCCAAACTTCTCTATCTTGAGCTATTAATTATTCTCCATTCAACATTCTCTCTCTCTCTCTCTCTCTCTCTCTCTCCTATATATATATATATATATATTCCTCTCTCTCTCTCTCTCTCTCTCTCTCTCTCTCTCTCTCCTATATATATATATATATATATATTTATATATATATACATATATATATATATATATATATGTATATATATATATATATATATATAATCCTCTCTCCCTCTCTCTCTCTCTCTCTCTCTCTCTCTCTCTCTATATATATATATATATATATAGATATATATATATATATATAGATATATATATATATATATATAGATATATATATATATATATATAGAGAGAGAGAGAGAGAGAGAGAGAGAGAGAGAGAGAGAGAGATTACCTACTTGATTTTCCAAATTTCAGTATCACTCTGGACTGTAATTTGACCCACTAAATCCCTAAAGTATAAATGTATAAAATGAAAAATAAATTCTAGTGTTAAAAATAACCATAGATACATATAAATAAAAAAGAAGCATCTTTAATTTATCTCTCTTTTTATCACCATAAACTGCAGCCTCCGGTGCATATTGAAATGGTCGTCCAAAGCGTCAACAAACTCGCTCGACTCCTAAACTTGATTTGTGTCAGGCAATCTAATTCACAGTACCTTGTTAAAGGAAAACTCTCTGCGGATCCGTCCAAAGCCTAACTTTTGACAGAGGCCATTTACATAACCTGCTTAGGCCCAGCTGGAAATACTGAGTGAGTTCTCCAGCTTACATCTCCTCTCGCTCCCAACTGCTCTCGGGATTTTCAGGAGCAGAAATCAGTGGAATAGAAAACACCAACGTTGAAATGGTGTCAGGATTTCTAGAGCTGAAGTCTGGAATAGCGAATGAGTTGTCAAGAAGCTTTATTATCGAAAAATGAATATCACAATTTTAAGAAAAATCTTGAAAGTATAAGTTAAGTCTCTGAGTCAAAAACAAATTTGGACAATTCTAAATAAAAGTTTAAGTTAAAACTAATTAGGAACATAAATAAAATAAATTATATCTTAGGAAGAAATTGTCAATGGAACACTCTCGCGTCTTGAAAAACAAAACTTTTTCGTGCTAAAACAATATAATAGAAAATAAATGTTTATTGTCACAGATATCATCAATCCTGTATGTTTGTGAAGCTACAAAATTGTTGAATTACAAAAAGTTTGGATTTTGAATTATATTGTTGACGTGGGATATCAAAGAAAAACTGCAAAAACGTTTGGGAGTTTAAGAATGTTAGCGAAAGGACAAAGTTTAGAGAAAATGTGAGCATCAGCAATGTAATATTTAAATGGAGCAAAATATCAATAAATACAATGGGAAAATAGAAATGACAGCTTTTAATAACTTTTAAAAGTAAATGTAACTGATGATACAAGAATGAGAGAAGTATTGAAACAGAAAGTTGGAAAAGTTAGAGAGGCAGAAAGGATAATACAAGATATTTATGAGAGAACTAAGTTTTGAACTAACTCTCCTTAATGAAAATGATGTATAGGAGTTGAATATACCGTATAGACCTGCCATTCAAAACATCTAGAGTTTAGAACTGAATTAAAGAGGAATTTAAACCAAGCAGTTTTGAGGGAAACTTTGCCAAAGTATTGTGCAGACTGGATAAGAGATGTTCAATAGTTAAACGGGCAATAAATTATGTATATAGTTTACACAATGAAAATAGAGCAATACAATATATCCTATTGCAAATATTTCTAATGTGTGAGTGCACTTAATGTTATTATGAAATAGTGGAATAGATAATATGAAGCTATGTATATATATATATATATATATATATATTCATTTATATATATATATATATATATATATATAAAAATAAATATATATATATATATATATATATATTCTGATTTACCAGTTAGATATGTGGATGAAGATGTGGAAAGGCGGTCCAGAGGGATTCCTAACTCACAAGAATTAGGAAGGAAAAAAGACAGACTTTTTCAAAGACTAACGAAACTAACAAAAAAGGTCTTTGCACAGAAGTTCCAGGACACAGAAGAAAAGTTTGAGAAAAAAAGAATGTTTGGCTGAAGTCTTGCAATTTAATTTTGCAAGTTAGAAAAAGGTGCGATGAAAAGAAATGGTTTTGGAAACCAGCAAAATGATTAGAATATTTTATTTTCCAATTTTCTGTGTTGCTTTTGATAACCCTGTTATCAGAAGGGGAATACTTTATCTAAGAAAAACTGTCTTTATTAAAAATTCAAAGAAAATATGTTTTGCAATCAAAGGCAGACGAGTTGAGAAACAGAAACCTTACACATATGAATATACTACTGTTTATACATTTTTTTTTTCCTTTACATCCATCCATCCATCCTTACACGAGAAACCACCATAATATACAAGAAGCCATTATTATTATTATTATTATTATTATTATTATTATTATTATTATTATTATTATTATTACTAGGTAAGCTACAACCCTAGATGGAAATGGAGAATGTTATAAACCTAAGGGCTCCAACAGAGAAAAATAGCCCAGTGAGGAAAGGAAATAAAGATATAACTAAACTATTAAGGAAGTAATGAACAAATAAAATAGTATATTTTAAGAACAGTCACAAATTCAAAATAATTTTTCATATATAGATTATAAAGAGAGACTTTTGTCACCCTATTAAACATTAAAAGTTTGAACTTTTGAGTTCCACCCATTCAACTACCTCATTAGGAAGATCATTCCACAATTTGGTTATAGCTGGAACGAAACTTCTAGAATAATATTTAGTAGTGAGTCTTATGATTGTTAGAGTTATTGTCAGATATATGAATTTTATGCAATATGCATAACGAACTAACTGTAGGACGGTGCCAGAGATTAATATCTAGCTCAGGAATAAGAAATTTCATAGACCGCAAGTTCTTGTCCAACAAATTAAGACGAGATTCAGCAGCTAGAGACCAGACCTGAGGGCAATACTCGAAACAAGGCAGAACTAAAGAATTTTAACACTTCTCCAGAATAGGATGATCACCACAAATCTAGAAGGACTTTATCAATAAGCCATTTTTTTTGTGCAATTGAAAAAGAAACTGACTGTATATTATTTTTTCTGAAAATTAAATTGCTAACAAGGATCACACCAAAAATTTTAGAAGAGTCTTATATAGTTAAAGAATCATTATCAATGTTGAGATTAGGATGTTGAAGACCTAAATACTATCATACTTTGAGTTTTGTTTAGGGTTCAGCTTCTTTCCTCATGCACTAATTCTAGCCTCTATTAAGGGATTCAGCAATCCATGCCCTCATTCAAGAGATGGAATTGAAGCAAAGAGAGTAACATCATCTGCATATGCAACGAGATTGTTTTTCTATGCCAAACCACATAACGTTTGTATATAGTATGAAGAGTAATGGGCCAAGAACACTACGCTAGATATCACATTCCTATATTCACTATGGTGCCCATAAACAACAAGTCTTTGCAATCTGTTACTCAAAAATTCAATAATGCTGCTATGAAAAGACCCACCTACTTCCAACTGTTTGAATTTGAAATCTAGGCCGTCATGATTAACATAGCCAAAGGCAGCACAAAAAGCAAGGCCAATCATACGAACATCCTGACCATAATCAGTGTATTTCTGTACAGCATTGGCTATTATAAGAAGAGCATCACATGATCCAAGGCCTTTACGAAAGCAAAATTGCAAACTAGGAAAAAGATGATTACCTTCAGCATACCTATTTAAACGTTTTTTAACAGGACATTCAAAAACTTTAGATAAAATGGGATTTATGAAAAATGAGCATTAATCCGCTGGACAAGAGTTACCACAAACATTTACACAATGGAGTATTATTACCAATCCCAACAGGCGATAAAAGAACCTCTTCTTGCTAGCTTGCGGAAAGTAATTGATAACTCAAGAGCTGAGAAATCAGCGGTGTGTTTTAAAAGTAAAAGAAAAATACAGTCAGCCCTCCTTATTCACAGGGGTTAGGTAACAGAGACAAGCTTGGAAAGCAAGAATACTTACTATCCTAGGGTAGATTAACTCCTAGCATTCCAACTCACTGCCCATTGCCTATGTGTGATCGGCTAACACACTAAGTAACCCACTGTGGTACCTAATACTGTTTGTACTTGGTTTCTATCATGATATAATCATTGTGTTAATGAATGAACATATTTCAGTAATTGTATAGTTTATGTACACATGTGTAAGACTACGGTACACTAAACATGAGTCATCTCCACACTCATATGTACATGTATAATACGTACAGTAATAACAAAGCACTGTTGTTCTTATTCAAAAACAGTCGCTTATACTATAGTGTATATGACTCTAGTATATGTACAGTACTATAACTATAGCACAGCTTAATTAGCTTAGGTAACACTTGTATGTAATCGCTGTTTACAGCAAGTCCACTCACGCCATCCAACTATGCATGTAGCACATAGTTACGTTACTACTGTAATGCATAGTATTTTTTAGTTAATATAACTATAAAACCTACAGAATGAATACACTAACATAAAAATTACAAGAAAATGTATCATTACAACACCAATAATCATTTACGAATGAAGTTCTACACAGTAAGTCTGAAACATGATGTAACACTTGAGCCATAGACTGTTTGGTGCATAAGGTAGTGTAATGTAAGTATTACATTTTATGCAAAAATATCTATAAACACAGGATATGTACAGGTTATTTTCATCACTTCTTTTACATAGCAACGAGAATCTGCACAAAATGACTGAAGTGGGAGATGCAGAGGCAAGGAGAGATAATGCGAGACCTAGGCCGAGTCAGCGAGAGATGGTGTGTCGTGTAATGTGGAGAGGGAAACGGTATGCAAAATGCCGGGTGCAAAGGAGTATAGTCAGTTTTAAATTGCCAGATCTCAAGATACGATTTTTTTCTTTTATTTAATAGGTTATTCGGTTCTCTGAATCCACGGAGAGAGAACCTGCGAATAATAAGGGTTTACTGTACCATTTTGGTCAATGCCTCCATTAGCATCAAGGTCCATCAAGGGAGTTTTAAATTACTGAGACCAAAAGATAACATACTTAGGATAGCCTCAGGAAAACTGTAATTAGGAAGATTGATTTTCTCATTACTCCTGCTTACTGTCAAACACGTCAGCCAAATAAATTGCTTTTTCCTTTGGACATTGAGTGACTGAGCCATCTGGTTTAAGTAATGGAAGAACTTTAAAGTCTACACCAAAGAGTGCAGATCAAAGGGTAGCCCACCACCTATGTTCTTGAGTTGTACCAGAAACGGTTTCTTTTATTGTTAAATCTGATTCTTTTTCAGTTGAGGCATAAAGTATCTGAGCAACAGCTTAGATAGTTTAGTTATAATTATTCCAAGACAAACCTGATCTGTTACCCTTCCAAAGATGATAGGCTTCCTGCTTCTTCAAATAAGCACGTCTACAATCATGTTTAAAGCAGGATTTGTCTTTCACTCTGTACTTTAGCACACGAGAAGGGGTTAGCCTATCAATTATGTCGACGAGATCCATATTTGAAAGAGCAAGTCTCAACACTGTTATACAAAAGTGATCAATTCAAATTCAAAAGATCACCCAAAATTGTATTCTAGTCTGATAGAGATTTTATATAAATCTTATACAGACATTACATCTATCCTTGACCGATTGGATAGTATCAGGGGGTTTACTAGGTTTCTCGTTCTTTCACACACAAAAAAAAAAAAAAAAAATTACGGTTTTCAAAATGTTTCAGAAGTTATGATCCAGAAACGATCAAAGGTAAACCTCTTAAAGTTGTGATAGTCAAAGAGGAAAAGAAAATTTGGGTTTTTAAAGAAATGAACAAGGAAAGAAAGAGCAAAATATAAGAGAAACTTTCCAATTAAAAGTTTTCATCTCTTGGTGGAAAAAGATGAGACGTTTGTGAACATTATTTCGAAAAACATTTCCCCTCCTTTGGACTTTTAGTCCTTTTCAAGTCTCTGTTCCTTTTGCAAACTGACCTTTCATGGATTTGCTCGAAAGAAGTTCAGGGTAAAGTATTCCAAATTTATCTAGTAATGATTCCCATATAAGAGGAAATTCTGTTTAATTAATATTATAAATTGGTAAACAGTGATTATTTTTTTCATTCAGCTCAGGTATTACCAAGTATTTAGAAAAAAAAAAAGAATAAGCACGTCTTCTTTACGTATTTATAGTAAATACACTGAAAACTCCGTAGGTGTATTTTTAAGAAAACTAACGAGAAAATTAAAAAAAGAAAAAAAAAAAAGATCTAAATATCCTTGTCCTCTCCAAAATTATATAACCAATTGTATTGCTGTTCATCTCTCTCTCTCTCTCTCTCTCTCTCTCTCTCTCTCTCTCTCTCTCTCTCTCTCTCTCTCTCAGATATGTTGTTTACAGAACTTTTGATGTTTTTATTGGATTGGCCAGTCAAGTGGAAGGTGCAGTCACAGCCATGCAATGACTTCGAAATATGAATACCAGTCTTGTAATAAATATCGTTCTAAATTTTCATCTAAAATTTGTATAAATAAGATTTATTCCTTAGGTGTATATATATATATATATATATATATATATATATATATATATATATATATATATATATATATATATATATATATATATATAAATCTCGGTAATTTATTGAAGATTGTGGTTTCCCAATGTACCTCTTAAGGGTATTACTACTCCCCCTCCCCCTTTCCAAGGGACAGGGGAGAGACCGAGTAGCTTTACGTCTGGCAATGCCGTTGAGTGTAGCATAGAAAAAAGTATATATATATATATATATATATATATATATATATATATATATATATATATATATATATATATATATATATATATATATATATATCTGTGTGTATGCATATATATACATATATGTATATGTGTGTATGTGTATGTGCTTGCGTTTATGTTTATTTGTATTTGCGTAATTGTAAAATATGCACGTAAATATATACAGTACATATATACTTCGGAAACAGAAGCAAACGTTGTTAAGTCTCTGCAGTAAACACTTGGGAACTGAGTAAATGAGCTGTTTGTTGATATTAGGTATTTAGATGATTATTTAATATGGGTGGTGAAGAATTGATTCATAAGCATGCTAATGTTTGTGTCATGATAAAAGTAAATCCTCTATTTGTAAATATTGGTAAGTATTACATTGCAGTTGAAAATACGTTTTTAGTAGAAGACTTATAACGGTTACATATCTTGTTTATTTTAGATTTGAACGATTCTTATTAATTCAAGTTCCAATACTGTATTCAATGGCAATTTATATTCGTTGAAGATAGTGAAACATGTTTTGATACTTCTTGCTGAGTTGAATGTTTTAATCTCCTAGTTTTGTTATAATGTTTAAAGGTTGCTCATGAATGGCAGAGGCAAGGGACCGAAATAATGCACTAGCTAACTGGTTAATGCCTAAAGGACTAATAATATGCACATGTGATTAGCGCCCAAGCCACCTTTCCACCAAGCTAGGACCAGGGAGGTTCAGGCATTGACTGTTGATGACTCCCCAGGTAAACCTATAGGCTCCCCTGACCCTCCCACCCCCACCCCCCATCCTTAGCTCACAAGGATAACGAGGTTGCAGCTATCACAAGGAAATATCAAGTTCATCAGACCGCCAAGCAGTAATGTTTCCTACAGACTACCGAAACCCAAACATTTTCCTTATATTTAAACGAGTTGCTTGATAAGTTAGGATTCAGGACAGAAAATGTTAGTGGAATATAGTTATACAGTATACCTAATATATTCAAAGCTGGTTTCCGATGTAAAGATAACAGAGAAATTGAGAGTTGATTGAAAATGTATTATTCTACAACTATTCTCAAAACATTATTTTCCGAATGATGAAAACGTTTTTTCATAGACTATTTACAAATATTGCTGGAACTGCTTATTACATAAATTTTTTCCTTTGGTCGTTTTGATGATTTTATTGTTCAGTGAAAGTGTATCCTAGCTTGGAATGTCTTTTATTATTATGTATTCAATTATACATCCAAAGAAAGAAAGAGCATTATATATTTCTAGGTTTATTGATTAATGTCAACATTCATGTAGGAATGACATATTGCTGACCTAGAACATGTCAACATTAATGTATTCATAGATTTTATGGACTCAATGTTCAGATATCCGTTGTATTTCAGATTTTGCATTTGAATATCGGTGCTTGTCTAATTTATGATTTCCATAAGATCCATCACGAATTCATTTTGGACAGACAATAATTCAGTTTCTTTTTTTATGGAAAAAAATTATACAAGTTTAACTAGAGAATAATGAAAAATGTATAATGAAAATTTCCTCGAAGAACAGACAAGACAGTTTCAAAATTGTGAATATCTTAAATGTTTAAACAAGGAAAAAGGAATATTATTATTATTTTTTTTAGGAAAAACATTCTTTGGATAAACAAACACCCATATTAACAAATAGGGTAAATACCTACTTCTGACCAAAACAAATTCATTTAAAAGTAAAAAGAATCAATCAAAGAAATTAAATAAAAATCCTGTCACAAAACCAAACGAATGAGCATATTTTCTCCACTTCCTTCCAGTCATCGATGTCATGCTCTTTCCAACAAGACGCTCCATCGGGAAATGCTCCCAGTTTCGAAAATATTATTCAAATTCTTCTGACCTTCACCCGTGTAATCATCTTTGACAGAATATCTTCTCAAATGGACTAAATTGTAATCTTAATTAAGAGCAACGCTTTCGAAAGAGAACAGCTTCAGTGGACTAAATGTTATTTATTGGCTGTATTTTGATTTATTCTTGATCGTTGATAAATACAAATATTGGTCTTATCTGCTCAGAATTATTATGTTTTATCGTAATTGATATATGTTTTATTCTGTACAAATTATATTAAGAATTATTTATATTTCTAAAAATTAATAACAAATTTACTAGTAGGAACATGTTTTATTATGATAAGTGTTTGTAATTATTATTATTATTGTTATTATTATCATTATCATTATTACTATTAATGTTGTTATTATTATTATTATTATTATTATTATTATTATTATTATTATTATTATTATTATTATTATTATTATTGTTGTTGTTGTTGTTGTTGTTATTATTATTATTATTATTATTATTATTATTATTATTATTGTTATTATTATTCTTTTTTTTTTAATCACATTCTAAAGAGACGTGATTTATAGTGTGGGTTTCAGGATTACATCCAGCTTCCTTAGGAATTTATCCCTTTCTTAACTACTGATATATTATATTGTTTCAAGTAGCACACTCCTTATCACAAGTCCTAAGGCTGCACCAGAGCCTACTTCATCAAGATTCCTTTTTAATGACTTACATAAGGTCTCTATTGCTCCTAAGAGTATTAGCACCACTTCTTTCATATCCCATCCCCTCCTCAGTTAAATTATTTAGTCTTGGTACGTAACTGTTTTCTCTATCCTCTTATCTTCTACTCTGGAGTCCCACGTTGCTGGGACATTTATGAGTGATACTTTTTCATCGTCTGGTCGAATAGAGTGACCTCTGGTGGATGTGTTTGTATCACTCTGTCCGTCCTTAAGTGGGGTTTACACGGACGAACGGTTCGTCAAACATGGTTGTCAAACCTTCTTGTCAAACGGTTCGAAGAGGTGGAGTCAGCCACAAATGCTAAAGGTTTGTGTACAATGAAGCCCCTCCCACAAAAGTCAGGCGAGAACAGACTTTCTTCGAACCGTTCGATAAACGTGTTCGACAACCAAATACCCCGATCACACGTTCGAACATCACTTCAAACCGATAGGCCGTGTGAACCCGCCTTTATACTGTAGTCCCATATAGTAACTTTGCCTGATAATTTTCCATCATAGCTTCTTTTCTACATAAACTGAATTCGAGTTTCTTATATTGATTCTGAGCAGAGCAACCGCCGAAAGTTCCATTTACGATGTGGGTAATGATATCTTAAAAGATAATAATAATAATAATAATAATAATAATAATAATAATAATAATAATAAAGGTTATCATTATTATTATTATTATTATTATTATTATTATTATTATTATTATTATTATTATCATTATTATTATTATTATTATTATTATTATTACAAATAAGTATTTATATAGTGTGTGTACATGCGTGTTTATTTATTTGTTTACTTTATGCATTTATATGTAGGTCTATGCTGTTATAACGCACCCTTAATCACTCATTAGACTAATATCAATACCTGAAGCATAATGATTGTACTTAAATCTGTTTGCGCTCTTGTTTACTTATATTTTAGGCAACAGCTACACTTGTAGATAAAAACTATCATTACGGAGGGCGTTGGGCTTGTACCTAATCCTGAGCTCAGACTGTTAAGAACCAGAATTATCATCATTTCTCATCGCGACAAAGTCGAACCCACAGGAGGGAAATGTCTTTTGCTTTTCTGGGGTCTAAATTTGGGTAATGATGTTCAAGTTGGCCCCTTTAGAGTACCTCAAGGCACCTGAAGAGGATGTGTTCCAATGTTTGTGGTATTGCCAACATTTGAAATCAGGGTTGATGGCTAATCCTCATTTGTAACAGTTATCTCCAGTTTTTGACACTTTTACCCTTGCTCTGTTTGGGCTCATCCAGTTCTTCCTGGAGAGGGTTGTTCTGCTGGACAGGCCTTCGTTTGGGCTGGAAAGGTTTCATTGGATGGCCATCGGTTGCGTTCCCGCTACTTCTCCAGCCTGTGAGCAGCTGTCCGTATTATTTCTAGCCCATTCACTGTTGCAAAGCTCTTGCGGGATTTCAGTCTTCGTCTTTCTTTTTGATGAGTGTGGATCATTAATTTTTTTTTTTTTTTTCTAGCTCATCTCATATTGGGTGTTTTGATACCGGATACTTTGCATAAAGGTGATTGCCATGATGTTTTTAGGTTACCAGTAATAATCTGACATGACTTATTTAGCTCTGGTCTAACTTATGCCCATGGCATGATCTTTCCCAAACTGGTGCACTATTATACGCGTCAGTAGAGTAACAACTGCTAGGGCTGTTTGTCTCAGTGTCAAGGTCTATTCCCTTGCTGATGTTGGCGTGCTGAGGAGGTTGTTCCTAGTTGCTACTTTATGTTTGCCTCTGTTTGTGCATATATAAATATACATATATTTATGTATATATATGAATATATAGATAGATAAATATATATATATATATATATATATATATATATATATATATATATATATATATATATATATATATATATATATATATATATATATATATATATATATCACGTTCAGAGTACGGATATAACCTAAATGGGAAAAACGATTTGTGTATCGCCATAATCAGAAAAACTGTATTTGTCAGGGCCACTCATACTAAATTTGTTTACCGTGAGCGAACAGACTAAATGTTTTTAACAATAACTAATCACCAGTGGCTAACGTGGTGTTGAAATAGTCAACCCCCGCACATGAATAAAGACATGTCTGAGGCTTTTGTCCTGCAGTGGAGTAGATATTGCTGTATTTGTTGTTGTTGTTGTATGTACATTATATATATATATATATATATATATATATATATATATATATATATATATATATATATATATATATATATATATATATATATATATATATATATATATATATATCCATACATTCATTCATACATATATCCATATACATACATACATACATATTAGGTTACCCTCTCTATATACATTGACGTAGAATTGTGTGAGTTTGAACGTGAGTGATTAGACAGGAACGTAAATTAGACTGGAATGACAAACCTGCCAATATCTGATCCCGAAAATCTCAATTACTGTAACGGGACAAGAGAAAGGAGCATCGGTTATTACCACTTGCGTCTAATGGTCAGATAAGGTCATCAATGATAACAAATATAGGTAATTTTGCCTTTATTAGCAGTTGTGTTACCATGTTGGATGGAATGAGACTTGATTCTCGCTAATACTTGGAACTCTCTCTCTCTCTCTCTCTCTCTCTCTCTCTCTCTCTCTCTCTCTCTCTCTCTCTCTCTCTCTCTCTCTCTCTCTCTCTCATTATATATACAGTGTACATACATATATATGTTTGTCAAATTAACAAAGGAAATTTTCATTCTAAAAAACGAGAGCAACAGAAAGACAGGGATTCTAATTCTTTCCTTTATATATGAGAATGTATTATATATATATATATATATATATATATATATATATATATATATATATATATATATATATATATATATATATATATATATATATATATATATATTGCTTTTCTATACTATTTTGAGAATGGGAGAAATAGATATATCACTATTCCTTTCTTTTATTAAAAACCCATGTCATGCAAACAGACATAGAAAACTTTTATTTTTACATTTGTAATAAAATCGTTCGGTTCCAATAAAAAACTAAAACTTTAGAAAAATGGATAGGAGAAATCATCGAGTAATTCAGCTTCATCAAATATCCATTATGATTTTCTGTCAATTCCCACAGTTTGGTGAAATAACTCCATTTTAAAATTTTCCAGAATTGGCTACCTCCTCCCCCACCCCTACCCGCCGCTGGATTCAAAAATTGCATTTTCTTTGCCGTATGAAAGTTTTTTTTCTTTTACTTTTTTCTGTTATATTGGATTAGTTGAATATTTTAACGAGATTACTGTTTTTGTGCTGTAGGATTTTCGAACCTGATTTCTGAGATTGTTTTTAGAAAAAAAAAAAACGCTTTCCGGTTAGAATAGCTTTAAGTTTTACATTGAATAGTGAAGAATTTGGCCACTTTGCAGGTACATACTATATATATATATATATATATATATATATATATATATATATATATATATATATATATATATATATATACACATACATATTTTTGCGTGGGTATACCTTAACGTGGCGAAAGTATATGTGTAGCGCCATGATGAGCAAAGCTATACTAGTCAGGGCCACCTATACTAGGTTGGTTTGGTGTGAGCGGTCAGATTAAAGTCTCCCACCATAACCGATCTACAGTGACTAGTGTGCAGATGATAAAGGCCAAACCACCAGCCCTTAGGACATGTCTGAAGCCCTTGTCCTGTACTGGTGTAGAAACGGCTGTATTTGTTGTTGTATTGATAATGATATATATGTATATTTGTGTTTACTTATATATATATATATATATATATATATATATATATATATATATATATATATATATATATATATATATATATATATATATATATATATATATATATATATATATATATACACATATATATATATATATATATATATATATATATATATATATATATATATATATATATATATATATATATATATATATATATATATATTTATGATAAATTTTGCGCATTTAGACGTGTATTTCCTATTCAAATAAGCCATATATTTCTGATACATTAATGTCTGGATTCTCTTAACGACTTTCTTCATGGCCTAGTGGTAAGTCACTATAAAAACAAGTTTGCTAGACCAGGGTTTGATTCCCGGCCGGTCAGAAGCTGTGGTCTTTGTGTGATTTCGCCTGGGGCTCTGATCCCGAGGTCGTTAAGAGAATCCAGTCATAATGTATAGAAATATATGGCTTATGTATATATATATATATATATATATATATATATATATATATATATATATATATATATATATATATATATATATATATATATATACATGCAGTAGCAAATAGAGAGAGAGAGAGAGAGAGAGAGAGAGAGAGAGAGAGAGAGAGAGAGAGAGAGAGAGAGAGAGAGAGAGAGAGAGAGAGAGAGTCATATGGGGATGAAATATCGAGCATTTTGTCAGCATCAAATATCATTTATGATATCCGGTCACTTGCCAGAATTGGTTGCTTTAATATCCAGTTTTTTATTTTTCCAAATTCCCTCTGGGAGCCAGACTTCAAAAAATGTATTTTCTTTGACGTGTAAGAGTAAACCTATATTTTGATTTCCAATTAATAGAATATTTGGACGATGTTCTTTTTTCTATGCCTGAGGATTTACGAGAGGATTCTCTTATTTTTTTATTGTAGTACTGAATAAGGTATTGGCTGTATTACAGGTAGATATTTATAATCAGACACCATGCACACATACAAACACACACACATGTATATACATATATATATATATATATATAAATATATATATATATATATATATATATATATATATATAAATATATATATATATATATATATATATATATATATATATATATATGTATATATATATTTATGTATAAATATAAATATATATATATGTATATATATATATATATATATATATATATATATATATATATATATATATATATATATATATATATATATATATATATATACATATATATGTAAATGTATATTTATGTATATATATATATATATATATATATATATATATATATATATATATATATATATATATATATATATATATATATATATATATATATATATATATATATATATATATATATATATATATATATATATATATATATATATATATATATATACATGCAGTAGCAAATAGAGAGAGAGAGAGAGAGAGAGAGAGAGAGAGAGAGAGAGAGAGAGAGAGAGAGAGAGAGAGAGAGACAATTACTATTATTATTATTATTATTATTATTATTATTATTATTATTATTATTTTCATTATTATTATTATCCAAGCTATAACACTAGTTGGAAAAGCAGGGTGGAAATAAGTAAATAAGTAATTACTATGATATTGTCATCATCATCATCCTCATCTCTTACGCCTATTGACGCAAAGGGCCTCGGTTAGATTTCGCCAGTCGTGTGTGACTCTTATATATATATATATATATATATATATATATATATATATATATATATATATATATATATATACATATATATATATATATATATATATATATATATATATACATATATATATATATATATATATATATATATATATATATATATATATATATATATATATATATGTATATATAATTCATATATATATATATATATATATATATATATATATATATTTATATGTATATATACGTATATATATATATATATATATATATATATATATATATATATATATATATATATATATATATATATATAATGTGTTTTTTAAGAATACAATACTCCATTGCAATAAGCAATTGGTATGTCCTTCACTTTAAACTATTTCTGGTTGTTATGATATTCATGAATTCTGCGGAGTGTTAATTCCATGAAATCAAGAAGCAAAAAATCGAGTTAAAAAAAGTTCGAAAGAATCAGGGTGAAAGATATTAAAAAAAATCGTATGATTTGACTTTGAGTGTTTGCAGAGCCGTGTTAACTAATTAATTCAGGGGAGAAAAGTTGAAAATGGAAATCGGAGAGAACGCTTAAGAGAGTAATAGAAAAACAAAAACAAAAAAAAAAAACATGAAATTGATAGATAAAGAGAAAGGTCCATAAAAGAAGTAATGAAGATGAAGGGTGCATTTGTAAATGATGTAATCTGTTTTTTGAACCTCCTTACAGAAAATGTGCTTTCATATATGTATTAAGAATTACGATGGTAATGAAATTGGTATATAATACAAACATACTCTTGGTTTATATAATTATAATTGTTATTTCAGTTTTTGTTTCGATTTTTATCATTATTGCATTTAAATGACCAAGCGTTTTTGTCGTGTTTTACCTGCTGGGGAATATCATTGTGCAAATGAATTAACTATGTTATCTTGTGCCAGGCATTTATACATTTATATATATTATATATACATATATATATATATATATATATATATATATATATTATATATATATATATATATATATATATATATATATATGCATATATATATATATATATATACACATACATATATATGTGTTTTTGTGTAAGGGAATTTATTTTGATGCATGTTAATATTTTATTAGATTTCACTCCCCTTTCTACGACCGAGGGAAAGGCAAATTATTGTTAAATTTTCATAAACGCAAATAGAAATATGGATATGATTTGAATAAGGAGCAATTCTTCTTCAAATTGATGGCTTTTTATTATTGGACTAAGAGGTATAATGGTTCTATTTTGTTGGGTTCCAGCACACGTAGGTGTGTCTGGGAATGAGAAGACAGATTCACTGGCAAAGAATGCTGCATCCGAGTTGCTGCCAAGAAGGGTATCCCATTGTTTTGCAATCAATGGTAAACAGCACTTGGATAGTCTAGATGGCAGTAAAATGAAAGAAGTAACAAATGTCATATCTCCTTGGAGGTATGACATGATGCCCCGAAAATGGGAGACTTCTCTTTGTCGTCTCCGTATTGGTCACACACTGTTGACACACGAGTTTCTGCTGAAGGGCCAACACCAACCATATTGCGATGACTGTTTAGTACCTTTAACAGAGAGGCATTTGTTGACCAAATGCCCCAGATTATAATAACTTAATGAATAGATATCTGTTTAAGGCTCGAGGTTAGGATGGCACGCTCATCATTGCCAAGATTCTTGGACATGATGTGACCTACTATGCGAGTGGCCTTTTTAGATTTATTTCAGAAGCAAGTATTCTGAAAACTATTTAACTTCCATAATGATATTCAAATTTTAAGGTTTTAATTGAATGTTCTTTTATCTTTTATATAAAATAAATTATATCAGCGTCAATGACCTTAGATGTCAGGATGCCTGAAACCTTTAAATTGATCAATTAATCAATCTTCAAATTGAAGAATATTATGAAAATTTTATTCCCATATAACTACAATCGAAATGAATCACACTGCAATGAAATATCTTCATTAATACAGATATTAGTTAAAAATTCAATTACATATTTTGTGCCTCTGTTTTTAAGCAATAGTTTTCCATGACAGAAAAATTGTTCCTTTCTAATTGCTCGATGAAATAATTATATGTTTAAGATTATTTGCATTTGTATATATCCTTAGAATGAATTGTCACTGATTACATTTGAAATTCATCTTATGTATTCTCTACAGAGAATTAAGAAATTTATTTGAGATAATCGACACCTATTTCCCACAAAAAGAAGCTATCCTAAAATAAAAAGACCCATAATTGGATAAATTAAAAATATCTTTGACTCAAACTTGTTTCAAGATTGTCTAAGGAGAAATAGAAAAACTGTTACAGACTTCAAAATCAAACCATTGTTCTCTAGTCTTGGGTAGTGCCATAGACTCTATACCACAGTCTTCCACTCTCTGGGATTAGAGTCCTCCTGATTGAGGGTACATTCAGGTATAATATGTTATCTGTAATTCATTTCCTCACTGGGCTATTTTCCCTATTGGAGACCTTAGGCTTATAGCATCTTGCTTTTCTTACTAGATTTGTAGCTTAGATTATAATAATAATGGTAATAGTATTAGCTTAGCTTATAATAATAATAATAATAATAATAATAATAATAATAATAATAATAATAATAATAATAATAATAATAATAATAATAATAATAATAACAAAAAAAAAAAAAACATGTTTGTCATAAAATACATGATTCGTAAAATAAACAGATGAGTAATTTGTCTTACATATAAAATAAAATAAAAGTTTTGTTTCTAATGTTAAGCGAATTTCATTATTCTGATATGAATTCGCGACTCTTTTCGCCGACGGATAAGTTTCTCCGCTGAATTATATTTTGGGGAAATGTTTTCATGAACCATGAGGTCGTTAAAGGGAGTAAACATTTCATGAATAAAGAATTGGTGTTTGAATTATGGACTGGGTTTCAAAATGGCTGCGTTCATCTTTTGGCTGATTAGGGTGCGCGCACACACACAAACACACACATCTGTGCTTTACAAGATATATAGTCAAGGTAGTTTTAATATAGTCAAGCAAATAAATTGTAATAATTTTTATCATGAAAGTTACCATTGTAGAATTTTTATTTTCTCTCAAAAATATCATAACTACACACCACTCTCTCTCTCTCTCTCTCTCTCTCTCTCTCTCTCTCTCTCTCTCTCTCTCTCTCTCTCTCTCTCTCTCTCTCTCTCTCTCTCTCTTCCTTTCTAGTTTGTAGAAGCTTGCTGGACATACGATAATATTAGCTGCGTCCTTATATTTTCAAATGCAATACGAAGAATACGAATAATAGAATTTCTTAATCATGATAATTGTAAGAATAATGATAATTTTAAAAATGATACGAAGCCACTACAAGGCGTACCAGCATTTAATTTTATAATTTTCTATTTCATC
>NC_090741.1:99822926-99842926 GCF_036898095.1 Palaemon carinicauda | reverse complement strand
TCGAAAGGTATACATTTTTCCAGCATTAAAGATCTCAAAAAATCTGATGAGCTATTAATCAGTATAGATAGATAAATATATTATCGCCATTAGATAAACGTTGTGGATAGTAGGTACCGTTTGAGTACTTATTTGAAATGTTTGCTTTGATTTAACTATTTATGATATCAAGGCCAACCATTGAGTGAATATGAATAATTGATTAGGACACATAAGCACAGAAGAACATACACGCATATATATATATATATATATATATATATATATATATATATATATATATATTATATATATATATATATATATATATATATATATATATATATATATATATTTGTGTGTATATGTATATATATATATATATATATATATATATATATATATATATATATATATATATATATATATATATATATATATATATATATATATATATATGTAAATATCACCCACGAATGGCATTTAATACCGAATTCTATCTTGGGAATATATATCCACTTGGAATTCATTTTATGGTAACAGCTTCTGGCCGGGTGGGGATTCGAACCACCACCTGTACGGCTGGAAACCATGCTGGCAGGGACCCTACCGACTGAGCTATCAAGAGAGACTAAAAGTTTATGACAAGTCCCCCTACATATTCCTGTCGAATTCGGGAATCTGTTCATAGACTTGAAATAAACCCATCTCCACCATGATAGCTGAATCGTGAGTTTGCAACACGTGGTTATTTTAATGAACATATATCACAAGCACACGTGATTTTAATTAATGTAAATATCACCCACGAATGGCATTTAATACCGAATCCTATCTTGGGAATATATATCCACTTGGAATTCATTTTAGGGTAACAGCCGGCCAGAAGCTGTTACCATAAAATGAATTCCAAGTGGATATATATTCCCAAGATAGAATTCGGTATTAAATGCCATTCGTGGGTGATATTTACATTAATTAAAATCACGTGTGCTTGTGATATATGTTCATATATATATATATATATATATATATATATATATATATATATATATATATATATATATATATATATATATATATATATATATGAATATTATATATACACACACATATATATATATATATATATATATATATATATACATATATATATATATATATATATATATATATATATATATATATATACATATATATGTGTATATATATATATATATATATATATATATATATATATATATATATATATATATATATATACATATATATATATATATATATATATATATATATATATATATATATATATATATATATATATATATATACATATATATGTGTATATATATATATATATATATATATATATATATATATATATATATATATACATATATATATATATATATATATATATATATATAATATATATATATATATATATATATATATATATATATATATATATATATATATATATATATATGTATATATATATATATATATATATATATATATATATATATATATATATATATATATATCCCTTTCTGAGTGGGGATACCTTAACTTGGTGAAAGAGTTTTTGCATTGATATCATCAGCAAAGTTGTGCTTGTTAGGGTCATCCATACTAGGTTAGTTTGTTGTGAGCATACAGGCCAGATGTCTCCAAACATCACCAATCCGCAATAGCTAACGTGGTGATGAAATGGCAAAACCCTAGACACAGATAAGGATATGTCTGAGGTCTTTGTCCCGCAGTGGCCTAGAAACGGCTGCATTTGGTATTGTTGTTATTTATATAGAATATATGATATGATTTGTGTATATATATATATATATATATATATATATATATATATATATATATATATATATATATATATATAGTGTATACTGTACTATAAATGTGTACATAAATACATATATATGTGTGTGGAAAGAGAGAGAGAGAGAGAGAGAGAGAGAGAGAGAGAGAGAGAGAGAGAGAGAGAGAGAGAGAGAGAGTGAGAGAGAGAGAGAATGAATTTTGGCCACTCCCCTCAAAACCTATCTTTTTCATACTCGCCAAAACAGAATTATCACAAGTAATAAAGTCCTAATACCAAAATAATGACCCTAACTAATTCTGACACTAAAGCAACCTGTCGGCCCTTTTATTTTCCACTTGAATTCTTGCCTCATCGACAGTAGAGATTCGAGCCTCGTTAAATCTCTGTTTCCCTTTGTTTTCGACCTCCTGACCTTCTAAGAGCATTGTCCCCCGCAGGTGTTTTCCAGTGCGCTGTGTACTTCGGAGTAAAGGCTACTCTTTAAGCTCATACCCCTTGTCTGTTCTCTTAAGAAGGTAATGATGATTGTATTTTCCAATTTCGTTTGATCTAATAAATAGAAAAATAATATTGAAAATAATTTTTACAATTTGTTGTGGTTTTACTTACTAGATTTTTTTTTCTTTCGTGTTTTTTGGCAGAATTAAGATTAAAATCTAGTTAATGTGAGAGGTTTATTGTGTAGGAAGTATTTATTACTCAAATCTTTATAAATATAGCATTCCATTTTTCCTTTCAATAATTTCTACAAATATAATCTTCTATCCTTTCCTTTTATAATTCCTATAAATATGTCCTTCTATATCTCCCTTCTATAATTTCTATAATTATATCCTCCTATCTTTTCCATCTATAATTCCTACATATATATCGTCCTATTTTTCCCCTCTATATTTTCTATAAATACATTCTTCCAGCTTTCCCTTCTATAATTTCTACAAATAAATCTTTCTATCTGCCCCTTCTATAATAACATACAAAGAAAACAATAGTTCTTCCGATAAGTTAAATTTCCAGAGAAGAAATAGAACAGCACGAACACATTGCGACTAGTTGGGCCAATACCACCATTAGTCAAATTCCCCTGAATACCTTACCACCCTATTTGCCCTTTGGTATGAAACTGGTGTAACGTAAACCTACCAACCACCAATACTTGTAGTCTGTCCAAAAATGAGTTTTTACATTTTGATAAGTGAAAAATATAAACGGTGTTTGTATGTTCCTTCTAGGAATGCTTATTTTAAATATAATTGGTCATCCAATACAACAGACTTACCTTGTATTTTGCATTGGAAGGAATATGATTATACTGATAATGAGAAATATTTTATTTCGAAAATAAAAGAATATTAAAAATGAAATTGATGTATCACCTAAAGAAGTGAATTGCAAATAAAGCAAATTGTATTGATTTTTAAGTAAATTTTCAAAAATTCTCGTACTTTTTCTTTATACTTTATTTTAAACGCATTTTATGATTTTTTGGCCTATACTGTATTAAAGAAAAACACGCAAGCTAGCAAACACCGGATAGAGAATTTTACAAAGCAACCACAAGAAAAGTTGTAAAAGAATTGTGTCTTTACATCGTCAGTTTTCTTTTCAAAAGGTAGAGTCTTTTTTTTTTCAAAGGAGTAGAACCGTGATATGAAAATTACTAAATCTCCCTGGATACTGAAATTAAATGGAAACCCCCAGGATATAAAAAAAAGATTGGAAATAATCAGAATACCAAATAACATAATGAAACTAACGAATTAACAAAAAGCATATCAAGAATTATCAAAATACAAAGTAACACAACAAAAATTAAAAATATGTCTATCGCTCGGGAACTGGTAAACTACATAATTACAAACGCAAATTAATACTACGGAATAACAGGTCAAAGTAAAGAATTACCGAATAACTCACTGGAAGATACCAAATGAAATTACAAAAATACCGAAATATAACAGCTAAAATTACCTAAAACTCATAATATAAAATAATAATATTTTACAGTTGGACACAGCGATTCCCAGCACATCACGCTCTGAGTAAGTGCACCGTCTCACACCCTTACTGTGCAGCGAGTAAAGAACCAGATAGGGTAGGCCTAGATTAGATTAAATTTTGACAAAATAACATACAAATCATACATCGGTACACAAGACTAATATATAAATATTTTGTCCAACATACAGCTGATATTCAAAATCTAACCATTATATAAAACAATATTTAATTCATGACATAAAGGAATTTACCAGAATAATAATAATTATATGCTCCATTTGAAAAGGTGACATATTTAAATCATATTAAAATCACGCAATAGAAAATCATGCTTAAAATCTCACTTTCGTAATTTGATCTAACAATTCCCAGTAATGTCAAAGATAAAATATTAATTCAGAATCATAAATGAAATGAAATATGGGTCAATTGCATTACAACTAAATTACTTTTAGCATAATAGGATTAAAATCTTAAGACCCTGGGATAATCCTTTCATAAATAGAATCTTAATACTTCATGAACATATTTACATAATGGATATATATGAGTATTTTCACCGGGCAAGCTGCTGGTGTCTCTGAAATTTAACATCATCATCATCATTATCTCCTCCTACGTCTATTGACGCAAAGGGCCTAGGTTAGATTTCGTCAGTTGTCTTCATCTTGAGCTTTTAATTCAACACTTCTCCATGCATCATCATCTACTTCACGCTTCATAGTCCTCACCATTGTAGGCCTGGGTCTTCCAACTCTTCTAGTGCCTTGAGGAGCTCAGCTGAACTTTTGGTGAACTAATCTCTCTTTAGGAGTGCGAAGAGCATGTCCAAACCATCTCCATCTACCTCTCATCATGATCTCATCCACATATGGCACTAGAGTAATCTCTTTTATAGTTACATAGGGTATCTTAATCTAATATCGTTAGTCAGGTTGCATTCTATTAACACGTGTCTTTCTGATTGGATACTAATATTGTTACAACGGGCAACCGGTGCTCCACGGGGTATTCAGCTCCAGCGACCTGTCTTCATTCTTAGATCCCTAAAAATTTAAATCAATCAATCAATCTTAGATTGTGGGACATTAGTTTAAGGTGACTAAAGGACTCTCGCAGAAAATCAGGAATAAACAAATTACTTTCATATACAGGGTGTTACGTCATTGTCAGTGTAGTTCATTTGCATAAGTGTTAAATTTAGTACACTTATAAGATTAGCTATATCAACAGATGGATTAGACTTGATGTGGGGTTTAAAGGTTTAAAGGTCCCTCATGAATGGCAGAGGCAAGGGACAGTGACATTGCCCTAGCAATCAGGACATTGCCCTAGAGACTGACCATATATTATATGATCAGCGCCCAAGCCTCCTCTCCACCCAAGCTAAGACCAGGAAGGCCAGACAGTGGCTGCTGATGACTCAGCAGATAGACCTATAGGTTTCCTCAAACCCCCCAACCTTAGCTCACAAGGATGGTAAGGTTGCAGACACTAACGGCACTAACGAGTCTGAGCGGGACTCGAACCCCCGTCTGGCAAACACCAGACAGAGTCGTTACCAATCTGGCCACAACATGTATCTTAATACATTGGTGTTATTCCCTTTACATAATTTATGAATGAATATAAAGGGTTGTTCAAGGTCGTTTACATTGGCTTTGAACCTTAGAAAATTAACTCTCTGCTTGAGGATTATGTGACTAAGGAGAGGGATACCTGCTTTTAATAAACAAAGATTTATGCTTGTATTTTTCCTGACTCGTGCATACCTTGTCTTGCTTTGGCGTACCTTCAAAACCTCTATCAGCCTACGCCTGGGCATCTTGTCATATGCCTTACTGTAATCAATAAGTAGAACTAAAAGCTTAACTTTTTTACATAGAGCATAATCACATAAGATTCTCAGAGAACATATCAGTTCCAAGCAATTCCTTCCATTTTGTGCACCTGCCTGACGTTTATCTATCTATCTATCTATCTATCTATTTATATATATATATATATATATATATATATATATATATATATATATATATATATATATATATATATATATATATATATATATATATATAGCCATAACAATAATATATATATATAATATTGGAATATCATACATCTTTGCAAATGTTTCCATGATACTAATACCTCTATAATTGTTACAAAACATTCTATCACCACTTTTGAATAGGACAAACAGCTTATTATAGCACCAATTAGCAAGGTAACTTAATTGAGTGATGATGACATTAAACAAATTTAGCAAAACATAAGCCAGGAAGCTGGTGAAACTTTTAATACTCCTGGGCATATTCTTTAATAACTCATATCTTTTTTTAGTGACCTCTTTGCATTTTCTATTTCGCTATATGAAAAAGGATCGTCGAACACAAGTATTTTTGGACTTAAGCCATGTCGTCCTAATGGAAGTTCCTTAAAGTAGCTTCCTAAGGGATATATGTACTACAGTGATATTCCCATAGAATTTTACCTTTAGGTATCCAGAATTCTAACACCTGGCGCGAATATCCTTAAATTTTCTCTCAAGGATATCGCATAATATCAGAGGACATATTCTTGACACGCCACATAGCAATCTGCACCCCTAATAGCATTTACGCTTCGAGGATGTGTGGCAGAATAGAAGGGGAGCCGTATCAAGGTTACCCTCGTTCTCGTACTACTATTGAGTATGACAACAGCACCCTCTCCACGATGGCAGACATTCCTTATTTTGTAGGGATTTTACTCGGTGGTATTCCCTGCTGATCT
The DNA here is from genome assembly GCF_036898095.1 of Palaemon carinicauda. Classification (NCBI taxonomy): domain Eukaryota; kingdom Metazoa; phylum Arthropoda; class Malacostraca; order Decapoda; family Palaemonidae; genus Palaemon; species Palaemon carinicauda. The sequence continues at coordinate 99,836,334 of NC_090741.1, read as the reverse complement.
AACTTTTTTTATCGTTTTGCAAGAATTATAATTATGATTTCTCCATCTTCTTCCGCCTCTGGAAAGTTGAGTATCGGGTCTTTACAATGAGTATATCTTAGGTCCTGTTTCACAATGAAATTAGAGTAATTTATTGTGCCTAAGAGCTAGGCCTGTTACTGGAGGCGCCATGGGCACCGTTGTTTGTTCGTCATGTGTTATTTAGTTAGTAGAACGACTTACCAGTTTTAAATAACATTAATTATTTATTTAAATTTTTTAGCTATTTAGGCAATTATACTTGTAAAGATATTGATAATATACATAATTTTCCTTTTCCATGTCGATCGTATAGTTAGAGTTTTGATGATTTAGGTAACCGAGATCTCGACTAGCCTAGGTAACCTAACCTAGGCGTTTTATTATACGTTCAGACATTTCCCCGGTTACCCTCGTGTATTTTTTTTTTTTTTCAATTCAAGTGGAGACTGATACCTCCTAGAATTATATGAAACATTAGACGTCTCTATGGAGATTCAAGGGTAATCTCTTTTTCCCTCTGAGTGTAGCTTCAGGCTACGACTCTAATGGCTGTGCCATGAATTTTATTCAGACATAACTAGCCTAGGGTTTTTTCCTGTCTCTTCCCTTAACCGCTGGTTGTGGTATACCAGTAGGTTTTGGGATTCAGTCAGAATCTCAGAGTATTTAGTCTTATGTCGGCGACCTGTCAGTAAGGTGAATGGGTTGTAGGATACCATCATTCCCCTGCCGGCTAGGCTGCCGGCTAGGTTGCCGGCATTAGAGGCTAGCCCTCCCTAATCGCTCTTGAAGTAGTGGTAGGATACCATCTCCTTGCAACTAGAAGACTAGTCCTGTGCCGCAGTCCCCTAGGCTGAATAGTAGTATTCTTCTTTTGTCTAGGATGGCGCGGCACTGGAACTCTGTTTCTCCCTTGTTGAGAGGAGGTGGCAATGCCGCCATCCCCTTAACTGTATTGGTAATCTCTAGGTTGGAGATCTGAGACTCTCCTGTCACCTAAGATTCTGCCGATACTGAAACAGATTCTTTTAAGAGATGGTAGGACTGACAATTTTGCCAGTTCCTTCCACACGTTATACAGGACCTGTTCCCTACCCCTCTGTCCACTTTTGATAGCCGAGCCATTGTCTTTCATTGGGCCGTCATCCTGCAACCTTACCGTTGCCGGTGGGTTGCCGGAGCCAGCCAGACTCCCTCTCTAAGTCCTCTGTCTGGCTGCCGGTAGCTATGCTAGCTGCAGGAAGCCCTGACAACTGTCAGCAGCCTTGTTGAATGTCAGTAACCATATGGCTTTCAACTGCCGGCGGGCATGATGGTGGCTGGCGGCAATGCATACTGCTGGCAGCCACATCATCTGTCGGCAACTATGGTCTCTGCCAGTAGCTGACGACTGCCGGTAGCCAAGATGGCTGCCAGTAGCTGGCGGCTGCCGGCATCCATGATGGCTGTGAGTGGGAAGTCCCTTCTGTCCCTAAGGTTCTTCAGTTCTCCCTTGGACTGCTAACTACAGGTTCTGTTGCCAGAATACCACAGGCCAGGCCTGCACATATAAGTGCTGACTCAGATGGCAGCATGCCGACTCTACTGATACTGGCGGAGGCTAACCTGCCGGCAGTGTATTAGCGGCACCTTGCCAGCAATAGTACTGTAGCTAGATGGAAACCTGAATGGTACAATCTCCCCTTCCATTAGAACCTTCTTTCTGGAGAAAGGCAGTAAAATTAGAGTTTTACATCCTTAATTACTGTATACATACACAGTAAGGATTAGCCTTTACTCTATGCTATCTCTCTCTCACTAGTTAGCATACTGGATATGCTGGCAAGACCTAACTATGCCGGCAACATACCGGCTGAACTACAGTATATGTTATACAGGTAGCCAGTATATCTGCAGTATAGAATATACTGTATATAGAAAACTACTATATATTTTATACTAGTTGTTATTTCCAATATATCTTGGATATCCCTACACAGGCATTTGCTGAACCCAGTTCCATATTGAATGAATATAATTTCTTCAATATCCTGTTTAAAAATCAGAATTCGGATTACCCTACAATATTAAATATCTTCAAGGCAGGGGTGATACACTTCTAACCCTTACAGGGTAGAACCTTTATCTTTGAGTCTCCCTGATCAGGAAACCCTATAATTTAATATTGTAAGGAAGGCTACGGCAAATAGGCTGAGTGGGATACACAAATATATGTCTTTATTTTCCCTAGTCCTGCCGGCGTCAGGTCAGCTGGACCGTACTGTCAAATGCTGCTACAAAGGCAGCATACTGACTGAACTAGAATACATGATTGTTTAGTAACCAGTAATTTGCAATATAGACTTACTGCAAATAGAAAATTACAGTACCATTATACAGTAGTAATTTCTAACAAACCTTGGGTACCCTTTTGCGAGCATTCTGCTGGTACCGCTCCTATATTGGAAGAATGATATTTCTTCAATATTCTGATTGAGACTCAGTCATCCAGACCCCACAGTATTAACAATAAGAGGGACAGTGAATTAGTACTTCTCTACCCCTAGGAGTAAGAGCCCTTCTACTTGGAGTTCCTTGATAGAGGAATCTCCATATACTTAATACCGAGGGGAGGTAACAGCATTTTCTTGCAGGGGGTACACAAGTATGTGTCTCCTACTATCCCTCTATAGCTTACTATCCTAAGCTATTCTGTCATAGATGACATTTGCATGTTGATTATTAGGGAGATAATCCTTTGTATACTCATTCGGTTTTCCTTTCTTTACAGGAGGAAAACCAGATACCTTGTGCTGCAGTCTTCTGCAAGGCCAAGAGTAAGTATTTTTACGGTCATAATAGTTACAGGTTTCATGCCGCCTACAATATTATGTCTGGATCCCTACATTATTGGAACCCGCAGGTTTGCAATATATGTCGGACATTAATGTCCGAAGGTTTCAAGAATCCCAAGTCTACAGAGACTAGGGATGCAGCTCAATGCAAATTACGCAGCTGGGTGAGAGGCTTCCAGAAAATCTCTCTGGGACCTTACCTACCTGATGATAGGATGAGTAAGCTACTATTTCCGAAAGCAAGTAAGGAAATAGTGGTGCCTCAGGCACCTACTACATCCCCTGACGGCCATATAGCCTTTGGGAAGGAGGGCAAAAAGTGCCCCAGGGTAGAAGAGGAAAATGTCGTGTCGGAATTTCCTCCGCCTATGCCGCCTCTAGAGCCATTGACGTCAACATCTTCATCTTCTACCTCTCTATTAGATAGAATGGAACAATTATGTATCCAACTGAATAATCAAATAGAGAGCTTTCGTAAACAAAACGAAAAGCAGGGAGTAAAACGCAAGATAGAGCCTCGCAAAGCTTCTCTTGTCGCTTCCCAAGGGTCATTCAAACAACCCATGGATCAAGACCTACCAACATCCTCCAAAACCAATCCCTGGAGGTTTGCGGAGCTGATGCCGATTTTAAATGGCAAACTCTACATCTCAGAGAAAATGGGTGCTGTTCATTTGGACAAAATTCAATTTTGGGCAAGCTTTGATGCTTTCCCTAATTGTTTTGTATGACTGAGGTGTGAACTAAAGTCAAGAAAAGGAACGGAATCAAAGGAGGTCATGATTCTCGACCATGATAAGGCTCAGGCTATCCTGTCGGGTAGCCTGAAAAAGGCGGGTTATTCAGAGTCGAAGGCATTCTTACTGCATCAATCTCATTTCCCTTTATGGGGAAGGCATTTGCATCTGTTACCAAAGCAGTGGAGGCTGGTAAGCCATATCCTGCACTCGAGGAGTGCTAGCCTCTGTCACCAGCTTTTCCCAGACAGGAAAAGGACTGGAAGAAAGTCCATTCAACCTTTTCAGTAGGAAGATTAGATGCAGATGTCACCAGTCAACAATTTAATGAATGTCTCTCTAAACTATCTGAGTTGCTCTTGTATAATGAACAAGAGACAAAGGGGAGACTTGCAGCCTCCCTTACTCTACAAAACTACAAAGAATTGTGTTCAACCTACCAAAATACCACCAGACATGCTAATGGTCCTAGCCAAAATGCATATGGCTACCTTAGTGAAGGACCTTCACGCCTTTATGAAGGCTAGGAGAGCATGTAGAGAGTTTGTGTTCGCTGCTGCAACAGGGCAACATGAAACAAGGAAGCTAATATCTTCCAACATCTGGGGTAAAGACCTCTTCCCACACGAGGTAGTTAGGAAAGGGATTAAGAGTGCCACCATGGAGAACATAAGTCTTCTCCAAAAGTGGTGCATCCTTTCAAAGAGAAAATCTTCCATGGTTGTGGGTCCCCAAGCTAAAAAGAAGACGGGAAATGCTGGAAATATCCGGGCTGCTCAACAACATCCCACTATTCCAGTGACCATGGTGCCACAGGCAGGTGGTCAAAAGTTTAAACCTACTGACTATTCGAAGCATGAAGATGCTTCTGCTAGGAGGAACGTTCCTTCAGGATTGTTAGACCTTTGATCCTTGGGTCCAAAGCCTATTCAAGATGAGACTTTGATGGGAAACAGAAATGTCTCCACCATCATTTCCTTACCTTCTCCTAAATTCCAAAACCCTCCTGGAGGAATATACCTGAGAGCTCTAGAGCATATAGGTGATAAGAAAACTATAGTCCATCGAGTTCCAGGGAAGGCTGTTTTGTGTTCACGATAAGGACTCAAGAAATCTCTGTGTCATTCTGAACTTGTCGCCACTTAACAAGTTCATAGAAAACAGCAAGTTCAGAATGTTGATCCATCCGAACATATGGACCTTGTTCCAAAAAGGGGTGTTCGTAGTCTTATCAGAGCTGAAAGGTGTACTGTGGCAACTTCCAGTCAATCACCCCCTTCCCTCCTATCTAGAATTCAAGTTACAGATAGTAACATACATCCTAGGAAAGACACGTGTCGGACTAGACACAGTCCTAAATATCTTCATAAGATTAGCAGACTTAGTCACGTTAAAACCAAGCCTAGAAATGGTTCAGGCATCAATGTACCTGGACGAGAGGCTGGGGTGGGCAGCACCCGAAGTGGCTGGTCTATGTGCATCCAAAGAAATGACCCTGTTCCCTGGACATCACGGATGTAAAATAAGCTTCTAGAAGTCTCGACTCTCTCCAGCTCAAGGGATTCAATGGCTGAAAAACCATTGAAGCCTGTGGTCACATCAACTCTCCTTTCCCTTGGGAATATAAAAGGAGATCGTGAGGTCTGTCAAGAGACTCAGGTAATCAGTCAGATTTCCAGGACGCCAACAGGGAGAAGCGCTAAACTCTCCCCAGTTCATAATAGTGACAGACCTAGTGCTAAGAGCACAGTGGAAAGATGCGTTAAGAGCCTGGAGAAAATACGCATCAAACGCTTGAAGAGATAAAAAAAGACCGATATTGGTCCCTCTTTAATCGCTTCTCTAACAAAAGTTAAAGTGCGAAAGTTCCAAGACTCTGCTGGTCCTATCATGAGTGGGGAAGCTCCCTCCACACAGATCAGACTTCCTAGGACTGATCTGGGACACCGAAGTGATAATGAGACGTCACAATCGATAATGCTAAAGAATGTCTCATACAGTCTGGGTGAAGTTAACCATCCCTTTCTTAAAGGGATGTCACCTGTCAGCAGTTCATATACAATTGATCCACAATGTGACAGTGGATGCTCTATTTCGATTAAAGCTGATAGAGTTGGAATGGTCCATGGATGCAGAACTATTCCCTCCCAGATGGGAACAAGTCCCGGAACTGGAGATCGACCTCTTCATCACGAGCGTCTTCAAGAAACTACCTCGATATGTAGCCCCATACGAGGATCCTCTAGTGGGGTTGATAGACAGCATGTCTCTAGTATGGAAGGGATGGACTCAGGTATGCCTAGTATTCATACCCGAAGGACTCACAAACAATATGCATCTTCTTTTAAAAGACCTTTCAAAAATTCCTGGAGTTACATAACCGAGGGTTAGTTTATGTTTTCTGTCATATGAATGGATTCCTCCCCGACCCTCCAGAAAAAAGCAGGCTACATTGATCTTTCTAGGAATTTCTCTCCATTCATTTTCTTGATCTTTCCTTAAAATATTGTTCACTCTTTTTCCTTACACCTTTTAACATTTTACTCTGTTTTCGTAGAGCATCGCGTATGTGACTTGAATTTTTCTTTTTTCTGAATTTTAATTCTGGTTCTAAAATATTTACTAAATATTTCTTTTTTCATTGCTAGAAATGTCCTCTTTCATACCAGGCTATATTATCCATTTAGTAATATCGATGCGATTTCCTGGCATCTGTCAGCAGATTGTAGCAACAACAAAATCATATGTTTTGACGATTTTTATGTGACCAATTACAGTTTGTACACAAACACTGTCATGAAGTACCAACAGGCCTTCTTGGTGAATTTACCAAATACATACGGCGATGTTATATTTTTTGCTACAAACTGATTCGCAATATATATCAAGTAAAGGGTTTTTGTTATTTTCTTGCCCCAGTTCATAATTTTTCCTGCCTTTACCTTTTTTTTTTATCATCTATCCCTATCATTTAAAATTATTGGAAAACTTTTTACTTCTCTGTGGAAAAAAAAAATCTCCCCGATTTTCAATAGATTTTCCTCGAAAAATTTCAGCTTTGTCTAAAAAATATTTCGTAGTATTTTCTGGTTTACTTTAAAATCAATTTTTAAAGTGATTTTCTTAGACACTCAATGAACCCTCCCGAATATTTAGTCTCTTCCTGGAAAGCATTTCCCTTTTATTCAATATTATTCCTCAGAAAACTAGTCCTTTGCCTTTCAGATTCTGTTGTGACCTATTTTCTTGTAAATTTCAGTTTTCCCTTTAGTGATTAATTTCTGAAAGCTCTCTCTCTCTCTCTCTCTCTCTCTCTCTCTCTCTCTCTCTCTCTCTCTCTCTCTCTCTCTCTCTCTTAGTGATGCTGACCCTCCTTCCTATTCTTTGTCTAGCATTCTTCTTCTGCCTTGTGCACCATCCTTGCTTTGGGAATTGATAAATACAGCAGCGCCTGGCAACAGTCCAAGTCCTTCAAAGCAAAACCAATCTAGGATGCGGCAGAGAGAGAGAGAGAGAGAGAGAGAGAGAGAGAGAGAGAGAGAGAGAGAGAGAGAGAGAGAGAGAGAGAGAGAGAGAGAGCATTTGCATGTAGTGCTGCTCTCACCCTCATGCACTTTCCAATAAAGGGGCTCTTACTCTCCCAAGGGATTTCTTGCAGACATTTCTTCCTCTCGATGTGCGACCTCTTTATTTCTCTTTCCCTGATGCCTCTTTAATTCTCTTTCTTTACGACCTCTTTATAAAAGGGGAATTGAAATAGATTTGATACAGTCTCAGCAAAAGCATAATGCAAGCTGCATTATCAAAAGGGGAATGAGGAAATAAAGGTTTTGTTTACTAATGGAGAAGAAGTAAACAATCCTAAAACGTTTATCAGGACCAATGTTTACATTCGCTGATTCTTTCACGTCTGAAAACTGGATTATTCAGTGAATAAACATTTCAATGTTTATGAAAAGCAAGTGGATATTTGTGTTGTTGATCCATCAGTTACATAGAAATGGATTTCAATTTTAAGTTTTTAGAACATCTTTATATTATTTTTATGTATATATATATACATGCATACATACACACACACACACACACACACACACACACACATATATATATATATATATATATATATATATATATATATATATATATATATATATATATATATATATATATATATAAATATATATACATATATATATATATATATATATATATATATATATATATATATATATATATATATATATATATATATGTATGTATATATATATATATATATATATATATATATATATATATATATATATATATATATATATATATATATATACAGTATATATATATATATATATATATATATATATATATATATATATATATATACAGTATATATATATTATCTCTCACACGCATATATATATATATATATACATATAATTACATATATATTACCCCTCACTCGTATATATATATATATATATATATATATATATATATATATATATATATATATATATATATATATATATATATATATTTATACATATATAATATATACATATACATATATATACATACATACATATATATATATATATATATATATATATATATATATATATATATATGTATATATATATATAGATGTGTGTGTGTTTCAGATAAATACCATTGAATAAAATTAACAAAAATTATTATATATTCTTAATATCGGTATAAACTCTCTCTCTCTCTCTCTCTCTCTCTCTCTCTCTCTCTCTCTCTCTCTCTCTCTCTCTCTCTCTCTCATTTCATCACCGTCATCCAAGACTTATCCTCTCCTTGTTACAATATCCGCCTTTCATCCTTTATCGCGAAACTTTCATTGGCCACTGCTGTGAATATTGCTGTAACTTGTAACAGACGATAGAATATCGTTACGGTAAGACACTTAGTGGGTTGCAGAGGTCAAGGAAATGCAGATATCCTCATCAGAGGCATTGACTCGGCTCTCGCCTTAATGCTTCTTTTTACATTCAGATCACCTAGCGCAGCCACCCTTTTCTGTTCTGCTAACCTAGCCAGGCTCAGATTGAGATTCACAAAAGTATTCTTTTACTTTTTATTTGTTTCCATTATTGGGCCGCATGATTGTTCTTTTTTTTCAATTACTCTAACTTATACACTCACTTTCATATTTTTACTTTGCTCTCAAACTGAAAGTTAAACATTCAAGTTTGTGTCATAATTTCTGTAAACAACTAAAAGGTTCTGTTTTGACTTTTTTGGCAATGTTCAACATTCTTTTGGCCCGTTTAAGAATGAATGAATGGATGATTGTTAATTATTAGGCATTATAACCTCAATGATTGAACATTTATACAATTTAGCGCGAAGATTAATGAAGATTTGATAACTTAAAAAAAAAAAAAATAATAAACTCAGTCATAAAACTTTTAAGAGTGCATAAGCCTTTGAAAGACTTTTTTCTTGTCTCATGTTTGTTTTGAAAGTTGGGAAAATAGATATAAGGGAAGAAACAATAAGGAAAATAAGATATAAAGAAATGGATTAACTGTAATCCTGGCTGCTGTTCTTTCTTAGAAGAGAAGAAAAGAAAGAATAATGGTGTTGTTGAATATACGTCATGTTTAATGTTGTAAATAGAAGATGAAATACGACAACTGTTGTGTACCAACCGTGTGTCACAAAATTGTACATAATTCCTTTTGCATATATTATGCTTGTATCTTCGCTCTTCCCTCGCACTAAACGAACATGAAAATTCATGTCTGCTGTTTCCTCTGTAACATTGTCTGTCTTGTTAACTTGTTATGGCCTGTTGCCTTGAGGTTTTGTATATAAAGGAGTGTGTTCTATAACAATATAACTCAGTTGATTGCATCCTGCCTTTGAGTTCACAACCCTCTCTCGGCTCGTCACATTGATTCAGCAAAGTGTCAGGTTTTGAAGAATGATGAAGACAGGATGAAAACTCTCTCTCTCTCTCTCTCTCTCTCTCTCTCTCTCTCTCTCTCTCTCTCTCTCTCTCTCTCTCTCTCTCTCTCTCTCTCTCTCATTTTTGTGTTCATCTAACTTCTTTCTGTTCAACTTTCTTTCATTATATCCATCATATTGTGAAAAATATGTTGAAATATATCATATAATCATCTCTCTCTCTCTCTCTCTCTCTCTCTCTCTCTCTCTCTCTCTCTCTCTCTCTCTCTCTCTCGGTAAATATGCAAATCAGGAAAATTGCTCGCAAAGCAGATAAAATGGAAACCTTTTTATGAAATCAATCCTACTGTTGGCATAAGAGGATTACTCTGTCTATATAGGATTAGCAACTGGAAAACATTGAAGAGTTCGTGTGAAAATTGAGTCTTTCATTTCAAAGGTCTGTTGATGATTGCTAATGAAAGGACTTCATGCACACATGCGTTTATCTCCTCGTTCTTTCATCCTTGATGTTTCTGTAGTTTTACTATTGTTTTGGATTTATTTGCGTTTTCATTCTTGGGGTTGGAGTTTTATATGTGATTGTTTACATGTTTTGAATAATAATATCCTCTATCTAATAAAGGGTAGGTGTCTGGCTGTATGTATATATATATATATATATATATATATATATATATATATATATATATATATATATATATATACATGTGTGTATGTAAGTATATATATATATATATATATATATATATATATATATATATATATATATATATATATAAATATATATATATATATATATATATATATGTATATATATAAACCTGTCACGCTCAGAGTAGGGAGGGAGTATTCATTCCCTGGTGAGAGAGGGTACCCCGGGATGTATGGTGGGAAACGACACTCTCCCATGAATGGCCGAACCAGCAGATTGTATTGGAAATGAGGAGGTGGTGTAAAGGGTTGAATCTTTTTGTGTGCGTGTGTCTTTATCTATCAAATTATTTGGACGTTATTTTTGACAGTTCTGTTACTCTAGTATTGATAATAATAATAATAATAATAATAATAATAATAATAATAATAATAATAATAATAATAATAATAATAATAATAATAAGTGGAGCACTCAGTAGAGCACAAACTTCCACCACGGCAGCTTATTTCTCAACTTTGACCTTGACCTATAACCTAGAATTGGATTTTTTCCTCGACCTTGAACTTTGACCTTAACAAGTAATAAATGGCGTGGATTTTCATACACTCAATTATGAACCAAGTTTCAATTCTCTGTGACAACGATGTCCAAACTTATGACTGATTATGTGAAATGGACATTTTGCTTGTCTCTGACCTTGACCTTTGACCTTCCAAAATCTAACCATTTCCAGCTCTTTACATAATAGCTCAAAACCCCCTGCAAGTTTTATTTCTTTACGATTAAAACTGTGGCCATATAGATGATGCCTAGAATTTGATCTTTTATTTGACCATGACCTTGGACTCGACCTTGACCTTCGACCTTGACATATATCAATTGGCAAGAATTTTCGTACTCTCAGATATGAACCAAGTGTGAAGCCTTTGTGACAACGATGTCCAAACTTATGGCTGATTACATGAATTGGACATCTTCCTTGTCCGTGACCTTGACTTTTCACATCGACCTTCTAAAGGTTAATCATTTCCAGCTTTTCCTTGACCTTCCAAAATTTAATAACTTCCAGCTTTTTACATAACAGTTAATCACTGCAATTTTCATTACTCTATGATTAAAATTGTGACCAGGAAGGTGTTCACAAACAAACACACAAACCGGGGCGAAAATATAACCTTCCAACTTCGTTGGTGGAGGTAATAATAACATTGATAATACATATTTTTATACAGCCTCATAAAACAGGCTTAGAATCCCACGATTAACTTCAAATGCTGCCATGAAAGTGTACACCTTCACATGATGAAAAATTAAGAAAATAAAATGCAAACTTGAAGAAAAGCAAAAAAATATTAAATTGACAAAAGAAAATAGCAAAAGGGAACTCATTTAAAATTTGCTTATATTTTTTGAAACTTAAGTCACATTTTGAGAAAATCCGAAAAGCATTTTTGGTCCTCATCAGTTTCTACTCCACTTTTTTCTTCATTTATTATGATTGCTAGATTTTAGAATGGTTAGACTATACAATAATCAAGATAGTGTGGAGTGGTTGCAATATTTTCACAATATACATATATACATATATATATGTATATATATATATATATATATATATATATATATATATATATATATATTTATATATACATAAATATATGTATATATATATACATATATATATGTATATCATCTTTTAATATGTATTTATAATACAGTGATATAATAATATATATATGATTTTGTGTGTGCAAGTTGTATATACAGTATATATATATATATATATATATATATATATATATATATATATATATATATATATATATATATATATATATATATATATGTGTGTGTGTGTGTGTGTGTGTCTGTATGAGTGTATGTGTATTTATTTATATATATTCTAGCTATTCATACATACATACAGCTGACACTGACATGATTCTTGGTGCAGAGATAGAGAGAGGGCGGAGGTTTATCTCTGTTTTCCCCTGTGGAATATTCCTCTCCATTATTCCCTTTGTTTTCCTAATGGGGCTTCATCCCAGTCTCCCTGTTCGCCCACTTTCCATCTTCCTTTCAAAAAACACTTCCTTTCTTTTTATACCTTCCTTTCTTTACCTTTCAAAAAGACTTTCTTTTTTCACCTTCCTCTCTTGCCTTATCTCTCCTTCCCTCCAGAGTAAATTTGTTCTTCATTTCTTCCTCTGAATGTACATAATGATGTACAATGTTTACCCTCATTAGGGCCGCGTTGGTTCTTCGATGGAAAGATAGAGGGCTCTGGCTGCTTCTTTTTCTTCGTCTCGTTTTTTTCTGATATAATCTTTCGTTCTCATTCTGTTCCCTTTTATTTTTTCTTCTCTTTTAAGCTCCACAATTTCCCATCCGGGTTATAGTTCTTTATGTCTTTTGCTTTTTATTTGTTAATTCATGAGTCTCCCTTTTATGAAGTGGGTTCTTACATCTTTTGATATTTATATATAAAATATATATACATATATATATATATATATATATATATATATATATATATATATATATATATATATATATATATATATATATATATATATATATATATATATATTTGTGCATGGGTGAAAATACATTGAAAACGTTAAGTAACAGAAAATGACAGAGAATAACCTATTTTGTATATATTCTAACTCAGAGGACATAATGAAGTAACAAATTAATTTTATCAGAGGAAATAAAAACAAATGGATACTGTCAGACTTGAATACACCTTCGAGAGATGAGGCTGTATTTTGAACATCTTTTAAATCTTGAATATAAAAGAGAGGCGGAGATGAAGGTTATTAGAGTGGAAAGGGCGAGTTAGACGCTGCTTTATAAAGGTTATATAGGATCACACAGCTGACTTGGGCTTCTTAAGTGTGTATAGAGGAAGAAAGGGTTCTGAAGGAAGCGGTCAAAGGGCTTATTGTTCCTATGTGTGAAGGTAAAGGTGATAGATTCGACTGTGAAAATTATCTCCCCTATAGGATGAATAGCAAATGTCTCGCTATATATATATATATATATATATATATATATATGTATATATATATATATATGTATATATATATATATATATATATATATATATATATATATATATATATATATATATATGTATGTATGTATATATATATATATATATATATATATATATATATATATATATATATATATATATATATATATATATATATATA
>NC_090741.1:99797926-99812926 GCF_036898095.1 Palaemon carinicauda | reverse complement strand
GAAAAAATAGGATAGGTTACAACATGTATACTGTACTCTTCAGACTTTTAAAACCTTCCCTTTAACTTCATGCATACAGTACTAAACTATAAAACAGGCACAAATATTAAAATGTTAGAATATGAAAGTAAAAAATAAAGATTGTTACTGTACTCACCACGAAAGAAGTTCAAGAAAAACTTGAATGATGATGGCGATGAATTTGCTGCACAGTAGAAATGATGATGATGAAGCTGATGATGTCTTCTACTGTGCAGCTAATGATAGTATTTTACGTCTCTTCAGATGGAGGTGTCTTTTCCTAGGACACCTCTTCAACTTCTTCAATTTCTTCCGAAGGCGTAATAGCAGGAGGAACTGGCTCTTTTTTGCGAGGCTGGAAGAACATTGTGATCGGAAGTTGCTGCCGCTGCTTCTTTTTTCGCTCTATGAGCATCCTGTAGGGAGTCATGATGTCATCGACCTTGTTGGAGAATTGCATAGACCGAACCATATCCTCGTCCCACTCTTGCAACATTTCTTTCGCCTCCTTGATATGGTTGCAGAACTTGGCAAGCCGTTCTATTGTTAAGCCCGTTTCTTCGACATTTTCTTGGGTCTCTTCCTGGGTTTCACTCTCTTCTTCGCTTGCCGATTTCGTCAGGTCTTCTAGGTCTGCGTCAGTTAGCGGCTGGGAATGGCAGTCCAACAACTCATCGACGTCTTCAGTCGTCATGTCGCCAAACCCGTCACCTCTAATTATGGCAGCCAACTGCACAGATTTCCGTATTGCAGAGTGTTGGATTTCCGATGGAGTAAATCCCTCGTCGTCGTAAACAATCTGGGGCCACAACTTCTTCCAGCTCGCATTCACGGTTGCAGGTTTCATCTCTTGCAGTGCCTTCTGAATATTCTTCAGGCACGTGGCTATGGTGTACTGCCGCCAGTACGCCTTCAAGTTAAAATCTTCATCCTCATCATCTTGGGCAGCATCCACACACGCAACGAGGTCCGCCAAGGTATTCTTCGTGTAGAGGGCCTTGATCGCCCTGATAACCCCCTGGTCCATCGGTTGAATTAATGACGTGGTGTTGGGTGGCAGGAACTCAACCTGAACGCCCTCACACGACAGGTCAGTTGCGTGTCCACCAGCGTTATCCATAAGGAGAAGGATCTTGAATGGCAAGCCCTTCTCTACGAGATATTCACTGACTTGCGGGATGAAACACTGGTGGAACCAGTTGGAGGTCAGCATCTTCGTAATCCATGCTTTTGGATTATGCATCCACGGGAAGGAGATTCTTGTCTTTATTTTTCAAAGCGCGAGGATTTTTCGACTTATAAATAAGCCCTGGCTTTAGCAAAAATCCAGCAGCATTGCCACACATCACGAGGGTAACGCAATCCTTGAATGCTTTAACCCTGGATAGGTACGCTCCTCGGACACCCCTTTAAGGGTATACTCGGAAGCGAACGACCCCAACGCCAAAAAAAATTCTTGAAAAATCAGTTTTTGCAGTAACCTCCTTTTTTCTTTTGCCAAAAAAAACTTCAATGAATGCTTAAAACAACTGTAAAGATAAATACTACTCATCTGCAGAAAAACTATTTATTATAAATATTTTAAGAAATTAAGTAGAAAAAAAAAAGACCTGACATAAAAATTCATAAAAAAAAGTTTATACATATATACACAAATCCTTTTAGGAATTGATTCTTGAATGTTTAGGACACATCTTGATGTATTTTGTATGAAGTCAGACCCATGGAGGTGAAGATCTGAAATGAGAAAAAAAGGGTAACTTTTTTTGGCCAAAAAAAATTGTCCAAATTTCATGAATTTTTTTGGGTACCCAAATGAAATAGGAAGTGGCTAATTTTTTTAGGTAATAAACATATGTTATCCTAAAATAGAAATATGTAAAAAAATCTTCATTATTTTGTAAATTACATTTATATCAGGGGCCATATCTAAAGGTAATTTTTTTAGTACTTAGAAATTTCGTAAAAAAATACATATATTTAATATATAATATGATATTTATGCAGGTAAAAATATACCAAAATATCACAAATTCTATAGGGAACAAGAATATTTATAGATAGGGCAGCTTACGCTTCGGATATGTCCACAAAATGGCCGCCAACCACACTGACTCAGACTCCCTAATCTGCCACTTGAAATGTAGGAAGGGTATGTCAATTTCAAGGTGTTATTTACTAATCTAATTATTATTGGATATGCATAAAAATTGTATGGTGGGTTGCTGGATAATTGTCGATTATTTTACGACTATAAAATTAAAATTCTGACCCAAAAAAAATTTTTTGAAGGGAAATAAAAAAAAAAAAAATGTAAAACAATATAATATTTTAGCTAAAAAAATTTGATGATATTCAATCAAAAAAAATTAAACAAAATTTTCCGACAAATAAACATCTAGAGGAATCATTACTCTGTGATAGTTCCTTAGTACTTAGTAATTTTGAAAGAATTGGGAAAAAACGAAAAAATGGGAATCACCGGAAAATCGAACACATACCTATATATACGCCATATCTGGCTAAAAAAAAGATAGGCATGGGTAGCCAGATCATCTAGAAACACTTTCCAACACTATAAAAATATAAGTTTTGCGACACTACTTGCCAATTCCTTACGGTAACATGACTAAGCGAAAAAATGCAAAACAGATAAAAAGGGGCACTCGCGGAAAAATGGCTAACATTCTAATATACGGCATTTCAGAAAAAAAAAAATTCAGCCACGTGCTAGGCAAACCATCAAGGCACATTTTCCGACAAATAAACATCTAAATGAATCATTACTCTGTGATAGTTCCTTAGTACGTAGTAATTTTGAAAGAAATGGGAAAAAACGAAAAAATGGCAATCACAGGAAAATCGAACACATACCTATATATACGCCATATCTGGCTAAAAAAAAAAAGATAGGCATGGGTAGCCAGATCATCTAGAAACACTTTCCAACAATATAAAATTATAAGTTTTGCGACACTACTTGCCAATTCCTTACGGTAACATGACTAAGCAAGAAAATGCAAAACAAATAAAAAGGGGCAGTCGTGGAAAAATGGCCATTCTAATATACGGCATTTCAGAACAAAAAAAATTTCAGCCACGTGCTAGGCAAACCATCAAGGCACATTTTCCGACAAATAAACATATAAATGAATCATTACTCTGTGATAGTTCCTTAGTACGTAGTCATTTTGAAAGAAATGGGAAAAAACGAAAAAATGGCAATCACAGGAAAATCGAACACATACTTATATATACGCCATATCTGGCTAAAAAAAATATAGGCATGGGTAGCCAGATCATCTAGAAACACTTTCCAACACTATAAAAATATAAGTTTTGCGACACTACTTGCCAATTCCTTACGGTAACATGACTAAGCAAAAAAATGCAAAACAAATAAAAAGGGGCACTCGCGAAAAAATGCCCAACATTCTAATATACGGCATCTCAGATAAAAAAAAAGACATGCACGTGTTAGCCCAACCATCAAGGCACACTTTCTAACACATAAACATGAAAAAAAAATCAATAATATACGGCAATTCCTTACTACGTAGTAAATTTTTACAAATATTGAAAAAAAACAGAAATTGGCAACCGCAGTTAAATACCCAATATACCAATAACTACGTCGTATCTGACAAAAACAAAATCACGCATGGGTAGCCAGATCATCTAGACACACTTTCCAACACTAAAAAAGCAAAAGTTTTACGACACTATTTCGCAATATCTTACGGAAAAATGACTTGGCAAAAAAAAAAAAAAATGAAAAAGGGGTACTCGCGGTAAAATGCCCGACATTCTAATATACGGCATCTCAGATAAAAAAAAAGACATGCACGTGTTAGCCCAACCATCAAGGCACACTTTCTAACACATAAACATGAAAAAAAAAATGAATAATATACGGCAATTCCTTACTACGTAGTAATTTTTACAAATATTGAAAAAAAACAGAAATTGGTAACCGCAGTTAAATACCCAATATACCAATAACTACGTCGTATCTGACAAAAACAAAGTCATGCATGGGTAGCCAGATCATCTAGACACACTTTCCAACACTAAACAAGCAAAAGTTTTACGACACTATTTGGCAATATCTTACGGAAAAATGACTTGGCAAAAAAATGAAAAAAAATGAAAAAGGGGCACTCGCGGTAAAATGGTCCTCGTTGTGATGAACGACATTTTAACTAAAAAAAAAATCATGCACATGGTAGCCAAACAATCCACCAAGACTTTCCACAACTGATAACCTATACAAGTTGCACCATTCTACGACAATTTCATAATACGTAATAACTTTGATAATTATGCAAACTACCTTAGAAGGGTAAACTCGGTCGCGCTCGACCCCGACGCGTCTCAGAAATCGGGGAAGGAGTACAGCTACAGCAATGTACATCTGGACACTACTAGAGCGTGTAGGGGAGACACCTCCTGCAGGTCGATCACCCACAAATTCAGTCACGGGGGT
The DNA here is from genome assembly GCF_036898095.1 of Palaemon carinicauda. NCBI lineage: Eukaryota > Metazoa > Arthropoda > Malacostraca > Decapoda > Palaemonidae > Palaemon > Palaemon carinicauda. The sequence goes on along the minus strand of NC_090741.1, from coordinate 99,808,419 downwards.
GAGTCACGTGAGAAAAACCTGTTTTTTTTTTACGCTCGGGGTCGCGAACGACCCACCGTACCTATCCAGGGTTAAAGCCAGAGGCTTTGGCTTCCTCTTTGAACAGGAAAGTTCGCGACGGCATTCTCTTCCAAAACAAGCCGGTCTCATCCATATTAAAGACTTGTTCCGGCTTGTATCCACCTTCGGCGATAATATTCTTGAACGTTTGGTTCACGTAAGTTTCAGCAGCGGCAGTGTCAGCCGAAGCAGCCTCGCCATGCAGGGAAACGCTTTTCAGGGCGAAGCGTTTCTTAAACTTCGCGAACCATCCTTTGCTGGCGGAAAAAAACGTTGTTTCTGAGGCTGGGAATCAGTGGATGTCCCTGGTTGAGGTTCATCTGCATCATCATCTTCTTCAGCATGGTTGCCATCGTCGTCTTGAGGTTCCTTTGCCGCAAAATTCTCATACAAGCTCAAAGCCTTTGTTCAGATGGTGTTCGTATCCAAGGCTATGTTCTTCTTCCGGCATTCGGCAATCCACACAGCTAAAGCACCTTCCATGCGTACGATCGTTTTATTACGCGTGGTAACGACTCGCTTCGCTGCTCTGCTAAAGGTGATTGCAGCCGTCTTTCTAATGTTCGCCTCGTCCTTCTTGATATAGCGAACGGTGGATTCGTTGATTCCAAAATGGCGGGCTGCGGACGCAAAACTTCTACCGTCTTTCAACATATCGAGAAGCGTCACCTTCTCAGCAATCGTCATCATCCTTCGGTGGCGTTTAGGCTCACTACCAGCCTTAGTAGAAGCAAAACGCTTGGGAGCCATTGTACAGTAGGATTTAACAGAAAGTTCAACAAAAAGTTCAACTTAAAACAGTCGCACATAGCACAGATTAAAGTTCACAAACTTAACAACGTCTACTCAGCGATACGGCGTAAGAGAAAGTGGCCGCGAACAGAGGCTGGAAGCTGGAGATGCGGGCAAAACACCAATCACAGGCTAGATAACAAAACTTGAGTTCTGATTCGTCATCTATCAGCGCTTGAACCAATCACAACCCGTCTTATATGATGTGTAGGTTACCAATTCAAAGTAGAAGATACCCCGCGTATACTGTACATACAGTAATAATAATAATAATAATAATAATAATAATAATAATAATAATAAATACGTATTGATAATAATAATAATAATAATAATAATAATAATGATAATAATAATAACAATAATAATTTTATTAACAACAACAGCAATAATAATAATAATAACAATAATAATAATAGCTTTACGTATGCTATTTTACGCTTTTGTTGTAGGATGTGTGTCTCTCTCTCTCTATCTCTCTCTCTCTCTCTCTCTCTCGTACGCTTATTCGAAATGTGATTTTTGCAACAAAGAATATTATTGGATGCAGTACTACGTACGTATACATACAAAAGATTCATGGAAAAGAAGCACATCCATTACATTTGTAGTACAGTAGTAGCCATCAGCAGCCTTACACCATTCTAATATGGTATGACTGCATCTGATTTGCGTTTCATGTTCGATTTAATTTTACTACGTACTGTATACAGTACTGAATTATCGTATGATCATATTCTCTTTTCGTGTTTTACTTCTTTCTGTGCTGAATTATTTATCATATGTAATGCAATGAACAATCAGTAAGAGCAGATATTACTAATTACAGTATTAATGGAATTACAGGTAACGAAATATCGTATTTGGGGTCTTCAGATATCGCGGTATTTTCGAAATTTCCGGAAAATCCGCGATATGTATATATATATGGTTTATGGAAAAAACCCGCGAAGTGGTGAATCTGCGATGGTCAAACCGCGAAGTAGCGAGGGTTCACTGTAATCAAACATCTTAAGATCTAGAATAAAAAGATATCGTTCATAAAAGGATCGGTTAGTTTTTCTTTATTAATCCGGAGATGAATTCTTTATTACAGGAAATGCTGTATATCGTGACTGATAACATTACAGGTTTACTTGAATATCTTTACGATTAGATGTTGCTGATTTTCACACCTTTTTGTATGTTTGTTGTTTTTTGTGTGTGTTCGTTTGTGAACAGCTTCCTGGCCACAATTCTAATCGTAGAGTAATAAAACTTGCAGGGATTAATTTTATGTAAAAAGCTGGAAAATATTAATTTTGGAAGGTCAAGGTCACAGTCAAGGAAAATGTCCAATTCACGTAATCAGCCATAAATTTGGACATCGTTGTCACAGAGGCTTCAAACTTGGTTCATATTTGAGTGTATGAAAATACTCGCCAATTAATACAGGTTAGGGTCAAAGGTCAAGGTCGAACAAAAGGTCAAAAACTAAGCTGCCATGGCAGAGGTCTGCGCTCTACTGAGTGCCCCTCTTGTTTAGCAAGTATTTGAGTGTATCTCCTTCATCTTCATGGAGAGAGATATTATTATTATTATTATTATTATTATTACTATCCAAGCTGCAACCCCAGTTGGAAAAGCAAGATGCTATAAGCCCAGGGGCTCCAACAGGGAAAAATAGCCCAGTGAGGAAAGGAAATAAGGAAATAAATAAATGAAGAGAACAAATTAACAATAAATCATTCTAAAAAAAAGTAACAACGTCAAAACAGACATGTCATACATAAACTATTAACAACATCAAAAACAAATATGCCATAAATAAACTATAAAAAGACTCGTGTCCGCCTGGTCAACTAAAAAGAATTTGCTCCAACTTTGAACTTTTGAAGTTCTACTAATTCAACTACCCGATTAGGAAGATCATTCCACAACTTGGTAACAGGAACTGCGTAGTATTGAGCCTCATAATGGAGAAGGCCTGGCTATTAGAATTAACTGCCTGCCTAGTATTACGAACAGGATAGAATTGTCCAGGGAGATCTGAATGTAAAGGATGGTCAGAGTTATGAAAAATCTTATGCAACATGCATAATGAACTAATTGAACGACGGTGCCAGAGATTAATATCTAGATCAGGAATAAGAAATTTAATAGACCGTAAGTTTCTGTCCAACAAATTAAGATGAGAATCAGCAGCTGAAGACCAGACAGAAGAACAATACTCAAAACAAGGTAGAATGAAAGAATTAAAACACTTCTTCAGAATAGATTGATCACCGAAAATCTTGAAAGACTTTCTCAATAAGCCTATTTTTTGTGCAATTGAAGAAGACACAGACCTTATATGTTTCTCAAAAGTAAATTTGCTGTCGAGAATCACACCTAAAATTTCGAAAGAGTCATACAAATTTAAAGAAACATTATCAATACTGAGATCCGGATGTTGAGGAGCCACCGTCCTTGACCTACTTACAATCATACTTTGAGTTTTGTTAGGATTCAACTTCATACCCCATAATTGGCACCATGCACTAATTCTAGCTAAATCTCTATCAAGGGATTCACCAACCCCAGATCTACATTCAGGGGATGGAACTGCTGCAAAGAGAGTAGCATCATCTGCATATGCAACAAACTTGTTTTCTAGGCCAAACCACATGTCATGTGTATATAGTATGAAAAGTAATGGGCCAAGAACACTACCCTGTGGAACACCGGATATCACATTCCTATAATCACTATGGTGCCCATCATCAACAACTCTTTGAGATCTATTACTTAAAAAATTAATAATAATGTTAAGAAACGACCCACCCACTCCCAACTGTTTCAGTTTGAAAACAAGGGCCTCATGATTAACACGGTCAAAGGCAGCACTAAAATCAAGGCCAATCATACGAACTTCCAAACCACAATCAAGGGATTTCTATAAAGCATTGGAGATTGTAAAAAGGGCATCACATGCTCCAAGGCCTTTACGAAAACCAAATTGCCAACTAGGGAGTAGATGATTACCTTCAGCAAACCTATTAAGACGTTTTGCCAGAAGACGTTCAAAAACTTTAGATAATATGGGAGTTATGGAAATTGGGCGGTAATCAGTGGGACTTGAGCTACCACAAACACATTTACGTAGAGGAGTAACTTTACCAATTCTCCAACAAGTGCTAAAAGCTCCTCTTCTTGCTAACTTGCGCAAAATAACAGATAACTTTGGAGCTAAGAAATCTGCTGTCTTTATAAAAAACAAAGGAAAAATACAATTTGGGTCTACACCTCCGTAAGCATCAAGGTCCACCAACAGAGCTTTAATCTCACGAGATCGAAAAGCTAAACTAGTTAGTTTAGCCTCAGGAAAACAGGAATGAGGAAATTCAAGTTTTTCATTACTCTGTTTACTGTCAAAAACATCAGCCAAAATGGTTGCCTTTTCCTTTGGACAGTGAGTGACTGAGCCATCGGGTTTAAGTAAAGGAGGAACTGTTGCATCTTCACCAAAGAGTGCAGATTTAAGGGTAGACTACCATTTATGTTCCTTAGTTGTACCAGAAAGTGTTTCTTTTATGGTTAAATTATACTCCTTTTCAGTTGAGGCATAAACTCTCTAAGCAAAAGCTCGAAGCTGAGTATAGTTGTTCTAGGTCAATTCTGATCTGTTACCCTTCCAAAGGTGATAGGCCTCCTGCTTCTCCAAATAAGCATGTCTACGATCATCATTGAACCACGGTTTGTCCTTCACTCGGTACCTTAGCACACGAGAAGTGATACGCCTATCAATTATGTTGACTAGATTCTCATTCAAAGGGACAACAGGATCTACACTATTATATAATTGTGACCAATTCAAGCACAAAAGATCATGCAAAATCCCATTCCAGTCTGCTTGGGATTTCATATAAATTTTACAAGAATATGATATATCAGGGACAGGCTGCTCAGTCTTCACTAGTAATGGAATCAAGGCATGATCAGATGTCCCGACTGGAGAACCAACCTTACTAGTTATAACGCCAGGGGAGTCAGTGTATACGAGGTCCAAGCAATTACCAGACCTGTGAGTAGCTTCATTTATGATTTGCTCACAGCCTGACTCAGAGGCAAAGTCTAAAGCTCTTAAGCAATGGCTTATGTAAAGTAATTCATTTTAATGTTTATTTTACACACATTGAAAATGAGTACAATTGTTGACAATGTTTCGAGGATCAGGCAAACCTCAACCTCATGTTGAAGCATTCTGCAGATGATAATGAGATATTCCAATATTTATATAAATATGCTGGATTGCAGTTTTAAGTTAGTTGAGTTGTCATTGCCTAGTCCACATTGAGAGTTGTGGAGCTAGTACAGTCGATCTCTTCTCTGATGAACTTTTAAAATTTTGATTGTATGCTGGGCCCAGTCAGAATATTACACCGATCAGCTGCCGTGATGACAGGCGAAGACGTCCCACTGTGGGAATGTCCTGGTATATCAGGTGATTCAAGCAGGTAGTCAGTTTTAGTGAGATTTTCCAAGATGTTCACCAGGCTAAGTGAGCATCCAGGCAAGCTGTCTTCAAGTTTAACTTCATCTTTTAGGGTCTGATCCATGTGTAGACTTGAAGTATGGGTGGTGTCAGGCTGTCTGTTGGTTAGCAGGATAAACTCTGCCTGGGCAGTGTTGAAATGAAGTTTCTCCTGCAGGATCTCAACTACTTCCTAGATACATAGATATATGTATTTATGGATCGCTGCCTAATGCTGGTGTTTTCTATGATGTGCTTGAATGTAATATATTAGCCATAAGCTTGCAGTATGTTCTTCGTGGTGGCCCCCTGCTGGCGTAACTGAATAACTGACTAGGCAGATGCATAGTCATGTTACCAATGTACTTACAGGGACATCCTTGGTTTCAGAATTTATATGGCTACACCACATTAGTCCTCCTTAACAGGTCCAGCATAAGTGGTGTAGTGTTGTTCTTCATGATAAAGCTCTTTCTTTTCAACATCTGAGAGTAGATAACAAATTCAAGGGCTGTACCAGGTTCCACGATTTTGTCATTCTCCCTGAAAATTTTATTCATATCAGTCTCATCTCGCAAATGGCTTCTATGCAAGTACCCCTTGTAAAAAAAGTAAATTGTCCTCTTAGCGGGTTCAGGCTGGGTGTCTTCATACAAACTTTTAAGTGCTCTCCTGACCTTTTTGTGGATATGTCTGATGACATAGCCGATATTTAGCAACCTAAACAACACGATCGAGATCCTCATGGGTGGCCTAACATAGTACAGTGGGAAATGACCTGCAGGACAAAGGCCCAGATGGTGTTGGTCTAATATCAGGGTAATTCACTGTTTTCATTGAGGCAGAGACCAAGGCTATTAGGTTTGGGGTAAATGGGACTTGCACATACCGCATCCATTATAAAGTTTTAACTGTTACACTTCTTGAATATCCTGCGTAGATTCTGGACTTCTTTGGTAAAAAGACGTTTACGAGAAAAGACGGACTGCTTTGCAATTCCCATGTAAAAGTTTGCGAACAGAACTCCTAAAGGGGAATCCATCAAATTGCTGGCTTTTTAGATACAGCTAGCCCACATGAATGATGATAGGGGATTTTTTAGTGCAAATTTGTAGGAGTGAACAAAGGACAGCTTTCGAGAGGCAAAGAAGCATAGTTATCGATTTCCTGTGCACATTTGCCATACCTTATGTTGATAGTCTCATCTACAGGGACATTGTCAATGAAAATATCGGCACATTGGACACTGGTAAGTCCCCTGAATCCATTATCTACTATCAGACAACAAAAAACAATCAGCATTATTATTGAGACTGCCCCATCCCACCTAAGCAGTACCATTTGAGGAGGACCAGCGGTGTTTATTAGAACAAGTCACTTGTCCCAGGGAGTACTAGCTCCTACATCATTATGATGACTATGTATCTGTCATACAAATAAGGGGTGCATCAGGCAGCACTTTCTGGAAGGCAACTTAATCCTGTGAGAGAAACATACCCACAATATCACTCAAGATGAATTTCTCCTGCCTAACAACAAACAACATGACTCTGCCCATACTTCGAGGCAGCCTAGAGAATAGACCTCGGAAAATGAAGCTGAGCGTGGAAACAGGCTGCCTGGACTCTCATCTGAGCTGGAGAACATATTGTCAAATCACAGCAAAGCTGACTCCTAACAGATTAACCTTGTATTATTCCAAGACATTCGAACACTTAGCAATTGCCATATATCATCCCAGCTACTGATCAGCAAGGGGCAATGTAGATACCCAGACCGAATATGGCCCGGCTACTATAATGTAAAAACGACTATGCATCTCTCTAAGCAGTTATTCCGTCATATCTTTCAGGGGGATATCGAGCTGCACATCCTGCAAATCCATGACCAAAATGTTGCCTGCAAGCACACCATGGAAAACACCAGCCTTATTGGCAACACCCCAGATAGCAGATGTCTAAATATCCTGCGAGCAGTTCTAATTCATCCATATAAACCTACCTTCACCACTACCCTGGAAAATTTTACCATACCAGCCACAGACAGACTTATGCCACCAGTACTTCGAGGCTGTTAAGTGATCAAACCCTGGAAGATGGGGTTGAGCATAGAGACAGCTTGCCTGGATATTTCATCTGGCCTGGTGATCTTCTTATTCAATCACAACAAACTTAACTCCCTGAATCACCAGGTACGGTAGAAGGAAATACTCACATGGAGCCTTTATCCATAATCCCAGAGCTGATTGGTGAGACTTCCGGGCTAGGTTTAGTCAACATTCAGAGTGCATCACTGCCAAACAAAGAAGAGATCAACGGTATGAGCTCCGTCGCCGACTGCAAATTCAACTGACCTGAGACCAAAATCCAGTTTTTGTGTAAATATTGGAACTTCACCTTACCATGCTCAGAATGCTTCGACCTGAGGATCAGGATTACCAGATCCAGTTAAATATTGTCAACAATTGTAATTATTTTTACTTCCTGTAAAATAAACAAGAGAAGAAATTACTTGACAGATCTCTCTCCTAAAAAATAAAGGAGATAATCCCAAACACGTTATTATTATTATTATTATTATTATTAATATTATTATTATTATTATTATTATTATTATTATTATTATTATTATTATTATTATTACTTAGTTATTTACATATACGTTTATTCTTTTGGGAAAGGGTAGCTCTAAAGGCCTTTAACCTTCAGATTTTCAAATATTTTTTGAGATGTGACTGATAAGCTCATGCGCACTTCCATCCAACTTAAAACTCACCAGAATGCGCACTTTATCAGATTCTCATCCCCTGTTTACTACAACAAATTCACGAAGAATTATCATAATTATCATCATCGCGCTTAAATTACCTAAAGGTGAACGAAGCAGGAACGATAAGATGAAAACTTAACTTAATTCTTATCAAATAACATTTATGTTATTTCTTTTCAATGACTCACAGTTTTTTATCCATTTTCAGACTGATTAATGATGACATTAACCTTAACAAAATCTTTGAAAATTAGCCAAATTATTCAAAGAATTTCTACCATTTCAATTTGAAGGTGCATTTCATAAAAAAAAAAAAAATCTATTTTCTTTTGCATATTTTACATAGTAACAAAAACAAGAGCCATAACTCGATTTAGAAAAAAAAGAATTGCAGAACTTTTGATTAAAAGAAAAAGCATTTCAATAAAAAAAAAAGATCTAAAGAGATTTTTCGTCTTTGCGATCAGATTATTGAGTTATATCATGTGATAATTTGGCCCTATCAAAAGCTAATAGCGTTATCTTGGTAACTACGTTAAATTAGATGATAATTAGGATATGCAGCATAACAGCATTATGCCAAACGGCACGTGGGTTTTGTTATATAATTCGGGACACACCGAAACCTAATTAGATAAGGTGTTTTGCGTTTAATATTTCGATTGATATTTTTCGTTTAATTTTTCAACTTTTTGAGTCTTTTCTTTGATGATTATGGCCAAAGGCATCGTGAAGGATGAAACTATGTATTATCATTTTATTTCTTTATTATTATTATTATTATTATTATTATTATTATTATTATTATTATTATTATTATTATTATTATTATTATTATTATTATTATTATTATTATTATTAATTGCTAAGCTACAACTCTAGTTAGAAAAGCAGGATGCTATAAGTCCAGGGGCTCCAATAGGGAAAATAGCGTAGTGAGGAAAGGAAATAAGAAAAATAAAATTGAAAAGTAACAACATCAGCAGCCAATTCCTGGCTCTCTTGATCTTAGCTTGAGGGCAATGTTAGAAATTTGCTGTAAAAACGGTAATTATCTTATAATAAATGTTGCCAGGCATTTACCGTTTTAAAAACGGAGATATTGACGTAAAGGAGGGATATTACGGTTATCAACCCGTAAAAAATCATAACAAAGTGGGGTAAAAACTACGGTCGCCTCTATTTTACTGAAATGCGGCTGAGAACAGTATAGTTTTACGGAGAATTCCCGATCAAAATTACGGTTTTTTAACAGTGTGGATAGGGTCCATGATCGCTGATCATATGTTTATATGGTCAGTCTCCATAGGTATTGCCACAATCCCTGTCCTCTGCCATTTATGAGTGACCTTTAAACCTTTAAAAAGAAGTAAAATTAGATCTGCATAGAATATCTGTCACCCGAACTTCTATTCCAAAACTTTTTTGCATATTTTAGGTAGATTTGTGGAACTGTTTTTTAACTTGTGGCTGTTTTCTTCTGAAATCTGATTTCATTTTACACAAGGACGTATTCAAAAACGTGTAATACATTTCTTCCTTAATACAGTATGCATACATGAAAACACGCACTGTAATTAATATTAAAAAAACAAGTGAATATTCATCCATATTTATATTTATATTCTCATGAAAATTTGCAAACGCAAACCCGATTGGCGAGATGTGTATTGTATAGAAACAACGGAAGATCAAAGCTGCAAAATAAAACATCTACAAAATGTTTATTTTCCAGATACATGGCTAATTAAGAGCATAATTAGGTAACCTTAATTAAAAGAAACTGCCCTGAACAAAAGCTCTTATTTTTTTTTCTTATCTCCGGGATGATTCCCAAAGTATTCCAATATACTTTCTTTTTGTTCATAATTATCAGTAATTTTATATGAAAGTACCACCTGTGATTGGTTACTGTTTTGGATTCAGATATAGAAAATCATTCGTTATAATAGAATAAAATGTGAACTTTTAGAATATATATTTGTTGCAGTATTACTGAAAAAGATGGGTAAAGAGTCATTTGTTGAAGAGATACGTCGAAGATAAATGAATATCAATATTTGTTCATTTTTATTTATTTATTTATTTATCTATTTATTGATTATTATTATTATTATTATTATTATTATTATAATTATTATTATTATTATTATTATTATTATTATTATTATTATTTGAAAAGTTATGACCTTAACTGAAAGTTGTGAGAGAAATACTAATGAAAAAACATAAACAAGATAAAAGGAATAAAAAATGACATTGAAATGCTCAGTTAGCCAAGTTGAATCAATGTGTAATACTATAAATAAATATATGTATAAATATATATATAAATTTATATATATATATATATATATATATATATATATATATATATATA
>NC_090741.1:99785426-99787926 GCF_036898095.1 Palaemon carinicauda | reverse complement strand
GGTGGTTATATCCAGCTTCAAAGAATGTGAGGACATTTATATATTTAGTGTTTTGTTTAGTGTTTAAGTGTGGTGTTTCCCGTTGGGGAATTTTGTTGATTATTATTTGTGTGTTTAATTATCTAAATGTTTGACTCTCTCTCGTGTCATAGAGAGTTTCGCTAAAGTGTGGACGTGTTGTGGTGAGCTCTGTTATTCATGCCCTGAGTCATGTTTTAGCTTTGTGTTCTCGCCTAGAATATCATTGAAAAGATATTGAATAGTCTTATGGCGAAACATAAGTGATAAGAAACAGTACACCATGTCTGCTTCTAACTATATCTCCTTCAAATGTAATGGAAACTGATGGAGATCGGAGAAAATGGATAGCATGTGAATGCAAAAGACTTTACCGTAAGAGATGCGTGCACATAGTGGAAACCATCAGTGACATTGTCCTAGATAGCCTAGATTGATTATGCCCTCACTGCATATGTGATGCCAGACAAAACAATTTAGTAATATCAAAATTAAAGAAAGATGCTAACATGAGAAATCTGGCCCTGGACGAACAAGATGCGAAAATAGAAGACTTGGAAAACAAACTTGCGGACCTTGGTGCAGACTGAGCAAATTCCACCCAGATCACCAACTTCACTGAGAAGTCAACATTCTTGCCATGAATATGGAATCAATTAAATCAACAAATAAAACAACTAAAATTATTGAAAGAAAACGTGAGGTTGAGCAAGCACTTAAAAGACATTCGTATACATAACACCAGGTCAACTACGAATGGAAACGTTGTTGAAAACTTTGCAAACAATATGATCAGAGAAGAGGCAGCAAATAAAATTCAAACATTGGTGGCTGACACCGAAACGAGAAAAATCGGAAAACTAAAGCCCAAGATAATGATATGCAATGTATACAATGATGAAGATGATGTAGTAAATGCTTTGATTCAAAGAAATCGCTGCCTGGACCATATCCAAAATATAGAAAATTAGATAAGTGTAGTCCTGAGGAAAAATACCTCGGGGGGACCACCCACCATGTGCTGAAATGTGATCCTGAAGTTCGGAGGGCTATTCATGATAATGTAGACAAAGTTTCGTTACGATGGGGTATCTATAACATACGTGATAGGTACCAGGTGATCACCTACAACCACTGTCAGAGGTACGGACATTTTGCAAAATATTGCAAGTTTAAGAATAAAGATAAAGTCTGCGGGAAATGTTCAGGGAGACACTCCACCAGGGAGTGTATTTCGGAAGTGTCAAAGTGTATTAACTGCACAAACTTAAACAAACCAAGTGACCATACAGTAAATTTTAGAGACTGCAATACTTTTGACTTGAAATTGAAAAGACTAGCCGAAAATACTGACCATGCCTACTAGGGATGTCATAAACTGTGGCTATGTAAATATACAATCTGTAGGTAATGAGACTGTTCAAATTCCAGAATTGATAAACGAGAAATATTTAGATATGCTAGCATTATCTGAAACATGGCTAAATACCTTTGACAAGGCAAAGATCACTGAAATGACGTCCCCCACACATGTCTTCTTTCACATACCGAGAGAAAGTAGGTCTGGTGGGGGTGTGGGACTCTTTATTCATAAAAGTTACTCAAATTTCAAAACGTTGAAAAGAATTAGTGTAACAAGCTTTGAATATAAAGAAATAAAATTTAAGCCATAAATAGAATATCCTTTGAAACAATCTATAAACCTTCTAGAACAAACTCTAGTATCTTTTTTGAAGAATTCGGTGCTCTCATTGAGATGATTATCATGGAAACAAACGAATTAGTTTTTTGTGGCGACGTCAATTTTTGGATGGATGAAGCATCACATCCTGACGCTTTGGCATTTAGTGAGTTACTAGAATCATATCGACTATTGAATGATGTCGACTGCGAAACTACTTTAACTAGTCATACGTTAGACTTAATTATAAGTGATGACATGAATAATATCGTGTCTGATATAAAAGTCGAAGAGAAATATACTATCTCCCCGGTAAACAAACTTTTTACGTTTAGTCTACCTATACAGAAACATGCATTAGTAAAGAATATAAACTTTAGATATAAATAAAATTTTTCTCCTACCGTATTTATTGAAGAAGTTTCAAAGAAAATAAATGATGCTATCAACATTCTCTGTGATCATGATGACCACCGTCTGTTAGGAGCTAAGTTAGCTAACTGTCTTATGACCACTTATAACAAAGTGAGTAAAGGTTAATATGATACCATGTGCCCACCGATGGAAAAGACTATAAGCGTAGAAGACCAATCTCCTTGGTTTGATGGAGAGTCTTTGGTAAAAAAGGAGGAAAAAGACGTAAAGAAAGAAAGTGGAATAGGTTAAAAACTGCAAGTACTTGGGTAGAATACAAAACTGCTGCGTGTCAATACAACTACGTACTAAGAAGGAAAAAAAACTGAATACAGTAAGAGAAAGATCCTCGAAGCAGCAGGAGACATAAATAAGTTATATAATCTT
>NC_090741.1:99772926-99780426 GCF_036898095.1 Palaemon carinicauda | reverse complement strand
CTTTGAATATAAAGAAATAAAATTTAAGCCATAAATAGAATATCCTTTGAAACAATCTATAAACCTTCTAGAACAAACTCTAGTATCTTTTTTGAAGAATTCGGTGCTCTCATTGAGATGATTATCATGGAAACAAACGAATTAGTTTTTTGTGGCGACGTCAATTTTTGGATGGATGAAGCATCACATCCTGACGCTTTGGCATTTAGTGAGTTACTAGAATCATATCGACTATTGAATGATGTCGACTGCGAAACTACTTTAACTAGTCATACGTTAGACTTAATTATAAGTGATGACATGAATAATATCGTGTCTGATATAAAAGTCGAAGAGAAATATACTATCTCCCCGGTAAACAAACTTTTTACGTTTAGTCTACCTATACAGAAACATGCATTAGTAAAGAATATAAACTTTAGATATAAATAAAATTTTTCTCCTACCGTATTTATTGAAGAAGTTTCAAAGAAAATAAATGATGCTATCAACATTCTCTGTGATCATGATGACCACCGTCTGTTAGGAGCTAAGTTAGCTAACTGTCTTATGACCACTTATAACAAAGTGAGTAAAGGTTAATATGATACCATGTGCCCACCGATGGAAAAGACTATAAGCGTAGAAGACCAATCTCCTTGGTTTGATGGAGAGTCTTTGGTAAAAAAGGAGGAAAAAGACGTAAAGAAAGAAAGTGGAATAGGTTAAAAACTGCAAGTACTTGGGTAGAATACAAAACTGCTGCGTGTCAATACAACTACGTACTAAGAAGGAAAAAAAACTGAATACAGTAAGAGAAAGATCCTCGAAGCAGCAGGAGACATAAATAAGTTATATAATCTTCTGAATGGTATAATGGGAAATGTAATAGAAAAGAAGCTACCTGATGGATACAGTGACCAGGAACTAACAAATAATTTTCTAGTATTCTTTGAAAACAAAATTGGAAGTAAAACCAGATCATTTGTAAATACTCAACATCAGATTCCCAATACACCAGGCACACAGACAAAATTAATACGATTTAACAACATAACACAAGATGACATGACCAGAATTATCAAGAGAGCAAAGAAAACAAACTACGCGATCGATCCTATGCAAATATCTGAAGTAATTGGAGAGAGACTTTTCTAGCCTAGCCAAAATAACAATGAGAATAGCAAATGTAAGCATTGATGAAAGTAAGTTTCCTAAATCTGAGAAAATGGCTATAGTCACACCAGTTCTGAAAAATGCACTGCGACTCCCAGGAATTAAGCTCATATAGACCTATTTCAAATGTATCTTTTGTCTCAAAAGTGCTTGAATATATAATTCTTGAACAACTAGTCAGCCAGTTAGAAGTAATAGAAGCTTTGCCTGACAACCAATCTGCCTACAGAAAACTATATTCTACGAAGACAGCCATCTGCTCTGTTGTAAATGATATGATAGAAATAATGAATGAAAATAAATGTGGTATTTTAATATTGCTCAATCTCAGTACTGCTTTTGATACAGTTGTGCATGAACTGCTACTAAATGATATACGGTCCATCGGCGTTGAAGATCAGGCTTTCGAATACCCAAAAGACTACTCGATTGGTAGAAATTGCTGTGTAAAAATTGGAAACTTGTATTCATCATATGCACCCTTAAACAGAGGGGTAGCCCAGGGGAGTGTACTTGGCCCAATCTTATTCTGCATCTATACTATTGGTCTATCGAAAATGCTACAAAGGCATGACGTGAAGTTTAAACTATTTGCAGATGACACGATTTTTCTTCTCCATAAAGAATATACATGACACTACTGAAACTCTAAACCGAACCCTTGATAGTGTTAAAAAATGGATGACATTTAAACAACTAAAACTGAATGAGAACAAAACTGAATTCATGGTGGTGAGCAAGAGAAACAGCATGAGAAACTTAGGTGATATTCAAATGAACATAAATAGTAAAGTTCAAGATCTAGGTGTATTTCTTGACTGTAACCTGACTCTAAATGTCCAAAATAAATAACGTAATAAAAGGTGCTGGTTATCATCTAAGATATATTGCGTTTATAAAAAAGTACCTGGATGAATATTCCGTTAAGAAACTTGATAAACTGTGTTATTACCAGGATTAATTATTCCAACTCTATCTACTACAATTTAACAAAAGCCCAACTTAAGAAATTACAAAACATAATAAGCAGAGGAGCAAGACTGATAAAAGGTGTCACACCTAGAGAAATTTACAATGGCCGCCTATCAAAGTGTGAATTGAATTTAAAATATGCACAATAACCAACCAAGTTATCAGAACTGGTCGTCCAAAATACTTAAGAGAATTGCTACATATTGCGCAGCCAACAAATCGTGTCGACACGAGAATAGTTACAGATGGCTTCAAACTGTTGGAACCTAGATATATGTCTACTTTAGGCCCCAGAGCCTTTAAATATGCGGCCCCAAGACTATATAATAAGCTCCCACGAAACATTCGAACGATTGAAGACATTAAGGCTTTCAAGAGGAAACTGATGACTTTCTTATTTTATGAGACTTTTGACAGTGACGATTTAACAGTAAATAATGAATATGTGACTTGAAAATATAAATACTGTGAACGAACAAGGCAAAATAAAAGTGGAGGTCCTGTAGAGAGTGGGGTTCCCCTGCTGTATGGGACCGGAAAAGAAGCCATCAAAGTAAGTAAGTTAAGAGTGTGGTGTTTCCTGTTGGGGAATTTTGTCATTGGATTGAGTGTTAATTGTTAATGGTTATTTATTAAGGGTTAGTTGTTAATAGTTTCTTGTAAGTGGTTAAATTTGAATTGTTAGGTAGTCACAAGATTGACTGTTGTAAAATTTGATGTTAGTAAATATTACTAAGTTTTGCCAAGTTGTTACGTTTTCACTGACCAATTTTTATGCCTGATATTGTTTTGAACACTGACCTCTCTTATCGTGCAATAAGAACTTGCACCACAGCCTGACAAGGTTCGTTACACACACATATATATATATATATATATATATATATATATATATCTATATATATATATATATATATATATATATATATATATATATATATATATATATATATATATATATATATATAGATATATCTATATATATATATATATATATATATATATATATATATATATATATATATACATATATATATATATATATATATATATATATATATATATATATATATATATATATATAGATGTATAAATATATATATATATATATATATATATATATATATATATATATACATCTATATATATATATATATATATATATATATATATATATATAATATATATATATATATATATATATATATATATATATATAAATATATATATATATATATATATATATATATATATATATATATATATATATATATATATATATATATATATGTGTGTGTGTGTGTATGTATATATGTATATATTTATTATGTATTAACGTAATTTTTAATTTGATTATCATCAGCCTTGCTTCTGCATCTTTTTTATGTAAAATTAGTATAGAAATTAGTTTATAATGCTTTAGTTCCAAATTTAATTTTTTTTTTTTTTGTTGAAGTGCTGCTTAACCTCCGACCCGCTCGTTTAAAGATTTATGATTATGTAGTATGAGGCCTTTTTCTTTTCTGTGTTTTTCGAATCCTTGGCGAGAAGAGACACCTGAGTTTACTTGTGAGGAACTCGATTGCTAAAACGGAAATTTCAAGCTCAAGGTTACCAGGACCTACTTCAGCAGCTGGCTTGTGTAAGCTTTCACAGGATTGCAACACCCACGTTCAACGGCTTTTAGCAGGTGCATTTCTGCCACCTGCGGTGATTTGCAGTTCCTGTATGTTCTCTTCTGTTGTCCGCAAAGCCGACGTAAGAATCCCGGCTTTCATGTGGACTCAGGGGAGACACCACCGATGACGCATCCTCACCATAGTAAGCTGCAGGAGCCTTCGAGCTCGTGCTGTCATGTAGGGAGGCAGTTGCCAGGTAGGAACAATTATTTTCCTTTTTCTTTTGGATTGGGATCTATTTCCCTACCTTTGATGAGGAGTCCTGCAGAGCTGTACCCCATTCCAGTAGCTGAGAGTGAATTGAAGTCGCTACTTGGTTTGGAGCAAGTGGTGGTTATATCCAGCTTCAAAGAATGTGAGGACATTTATATATTTAGTGTTTTGTTTAGTGTTTAAGTGTGGTGTTTCCCGTTGGGGAATTTTGTTGATTATTATTTGTGTGTTTAATTATCTAAATGTTTGACTCTCTCTCGTGTCATAGAGAGTTTCGCTAAAGTGTGGACGTGTTGTGGTGAGCTCTGTTATTCATGCCCTGAGTCATGTTTTAGCTTTGTGTTTCTCGCCTAGAATATCATTGAAAAGATATTGAATAGTCTTATGGCGAAACATAAGTGATAAGAAACAGTACACCATGTCTGCTTCTAACTATATCTCCTTCAAATGTAATGAAACTGATGGAGATCGGAGAAAATGGATAGCATGTGAATGCAAAAGACTTTACCGTAAGAGATGCGTGCACATAGTGGAAACCATCAGTGACATTGTCCTAGATAGCCTAGATTGATTATGCCCTCACTGCATATGTGATGCCAGACAAAACAATTTAGTAATATCAAAATTAAAGAAAGATGCTAACATGAGAAATCTGGCCCTGGACGAACAAGATGCGAAAATAGAAGACTTGGAAAACAAACTTGCGGACCTTGGTGCAGACTGAGCAAATTCCACCCAGATCACCAACTTCACTGAGAAAGTCAACATTCTTGCCATGAATATGGAATCAATTAAATCAACAAATAAAACAACTAAAATTATTGAAAGAAAACGTGAGGTTGAGCAAGCACTTAAAAGACATTCGTATACATAACACCAGGTCAACTACGAATGGAAACGTTGTTGAAAACTTTGCAAACAATATGATCAGAGAAGAGGCAGCAAATAAAATTCAAACATTGGTGGCTGACACCGAAACGAGAAAAATCGGAAAACTAAAGCCCAAGATAATGATATGCAATGTATACAATGATGAAGATGATGTAGTAAATGCTTTGATTCAAAGAAATCGCTGCCTGGACCATATCCAAAATATAGAAAATTAGATAAGTGTAGTCCTGAGGAAAAATACCTCGGGGGGACCACCCACCATGTGCTGAAATGTGATCCTGAAGTTCGGAGGGCTATTCATGATAATGTAGACAAAGTTTCGTTACGATGGGGTATCTATAACATACGTGATAGGTACCACGTGATCACCTACAACCACTGTCAGAGGTACGGACATTTTGCAAAATATTGCAAGTTTAAGAATAAAGATAAAGTCTGCGGGAAATGTTCAGGGAGACACTCCACCAGGGAGTGTATTTCGGAAGTGTCAAAGTGTATTAACTGCACAAACTTAAACAAACCAAGTGACCATACAGTAAATTTTAGAGACTGCAATACTTTTGACTTGAAATTGAAAAGACTAGCCGAAAATACTGACCATGCCTACTAGGGATGTCATAAACTGTGGCTATGTAAATATACAATCTGTAGGTAATGAGACTGTTCAAATTCCAGAATTGATAAACGAGAAATATTTAGATATGCTAGCATTATCTGAAACATGGCTAAATACCTTTGACAAGGCAAAGATCACTGAAATGACGTCCCCCACACATGTCTTCTTTCACATACCGAGAGAAAGTAGGTCTGGTGGGGGTGTGGGACTCTTTATTCATAAAAGTTACTCAAATTTCAAAACGTTGAAAAGAATTAGTGTAACAAGCTTTGAATATAAAGAAATAAAATTTAAGCCATAAATAGAATATCCTTTGAAACAATCTATAAACCTTCTAGAACAAACTCTAGTATCTTTTTTGAAGAATTCGGTGCTCTCATTGAGATGATTATCATGGAAACAAACGAATTAGTTTTTTGTGGCGACGTCAATTTTTGGATGGATGAAGCATCACATCCTGACGCTTTGGCATTTAGTGAGTTACTAGAATCATATCGACTATTGAATGATGTCGACTGCGAAACTACTTTAACTAGTCATACGTTAGACTTAATTATAAGTGATGACATGAATAATATCGTGTCTGATATAAAAGTCGAAGAGAAATATACTATCTCCCCGGTAAACAAACTTTTTACGTTTAGTCTACCTATACAGAAACATGCATTAGTAAAGAATATAAACTTTAGATATAAATAAAATTTTTCTCCTACCGTATTTATTGAAGAAGTTTCAAAGAAAATAAATGATGCTATCAACATTCTCTGTGATCATGATGACCACCGTCTGTTAGGAGCTAAGTTAGCTAACTGTCTTATGACCACTTATAACAAAGTGAGTAAAGGTTAATATGATACCATGTGCCCACCGATGGAAAAGACTATAAGCGTAGAAGACCAATCTCCTTGGTTTGATGGAGAGTCTTTGGTAAAAAAGGAGGAAAAAGACGTAAAGAAAGAAAGTGGAATAGGTTAAAAACTGCAAGTACTTGGGTAGAATACAAAACTGCTGCGTGTCAATACAACTACGTACTAAGAAGGAAAAAAAACTGAATACAGTAAGAGAAAGATCCTCGAAGCAGCAGGAGACATAAATAAGTTATATAATCTTCTGAATGGTATAATGGGAAATGTAATAGAAAAGAAGCTACCTGATGGATACAGTGACCAGGAACTAACAAATAATTTTCTAGTATTCTTTGAAAACAAAATTGGAAGTAAAACCAGATCATTTGTAAATACTCAACATCAGATTCCCAATACACCAGGCACACAGACAAAATTAATACGATTTAACAACATAACACAAGATGACATGACCAGAATTATCAAGAGAGCAAAGAAAACAAACTACGCGATCGATCCTATGCAAATATCTGAAGTAATTGGAGAGAGACTTTTCTAGCCTAGCCAAAATAACAATGAGAATAGCAAATGTAAGCATTGATGAAAGTAAGTTTCCTAAATCTGAGAAAATGGCTATAGTCACACCAGTTCTGAAAAATGCACTGCGACTCCCAGGAATTAAGCTCATATAGACCTATTTCAAATGTATCTTTTGTCTCAAAAGTGCTTGAATATATAATTCTTGAACAACTAGTCAGCCAGTTAGAAGTAATAGAAGCTTTGCCTGACAACCAATCTGCCTACAGAAAACTATATTCTACGAAGACAGCCATCTGCTCTGTTGTAAATGATATGATAGAAATAATGAATGAAAATAAATGTGGTATTTTAATATTGCTCAATCTCAGTACTGCTTTTGATACAGTTGTGCATGAACTGCTACTAAATGATATACGGTCCATCGGCGTTGAAGATCAGGCTTTCGAATACCCAAAAGACTACTCGATTGGTAGAAATTGCTGTGTAAAAATTGGAAACTTGTATTCATCATATGCACCCTTAAACAGAGGGGTAGCCCAGGGGAGTGTACTTGGCCCAATCTTATTCTGCATCTATACTATTGGTCTAT
>NC_090741.1:99762926-99767926 GCF_036898095.1 Palaemon carinicauda | reverse complement strand
TAAGGAGAGAAAATCATGAGGTGTAGGTTCCGTGTTTTCTGTGATGGAGCGAAGACAGTCGACTTCTGTACTCGCTGAGACAGGGATGTATCCAGTATCGATACGAATTTTAATCGTAGTTCCAATGCCAGAGGGAACCACATGCTATTTGGCCACTTGTGGGCCACTATTGCTGCTTTCCCTTTGAAGGATCTTAGCTTATCGAGGACCTTCAAAAGGAGGTTGTGCGGAGGGAACAGATAGATACTGGACCATCTGTTCCAGTCCAGGGACATAGCGTCCACTGCCTCCGCTAACGGATCCTTGTAAGGGGACACATAACGAACTATTTTCTTGTTGTCTTTCGTTGCGAAGAGGTCTATCTGCAGCTCCGGGACTTGACTCGAGATGAAGGAGAACAATCCTGCATCAAAAGACCATTCTGACTCTATATGTGTAAACCTAGATAGAGCGTCCGCTGTCACATTGAAGAACCCTTGAATGTGAACTGCTGACAGGTCCCATTTCTTCCTTTCTGCCAAACGGAATATGGCCAACATCACTTGGTTGATTTGAGGTGACCTCGACCCTTGTCGATTCAGGCATCTCACTACCACCTTGCTGTCTAGAACCAGTTTTATATGGGTCGAGTGGCGAGGAGAAACTTTCTTCAGTGTCAGAAGTACTGCCATGGCTTCTAGAAAGTTGATGTGAAATGACTTGAAAAGATTGGAACAAGCTCCTTGGACTCTCATCTGATGAGAGTGGCCTCCCCAGCCTTCCTTTGAAGCGTCTGTGTGGATAGTTACTAACGGGGGAGGAGGTTGAAGAAGTATTGATTTCTTCAATTACTTGGCATTCAACCACGGCTTGAGAAGCGTTCGCAGACGAGTCGGTAGTGGTCTTATTAGATCTCTTCGCGCGTTTTATGCATATTTTCTCCAGACTCCTGTTGCATCCTTAACCTGTGCTCCTAGCACTGGATCTGTTATCGAAGCAAACTTTAGAGAGCCCAACATTCTCTCCTGTTCGTGTCTTGATATCTGATTGGATTTCAGTAGTCTCTTGACATATCCTGCTATTTCTTTCCTCTTCTTATGGGAATAGAAAGCCGATGTGACTCCAAATTCCAGTGGATTCCCAACCACTGAAATTTTTGAGCTGGAGAAAGAGGAGACTTTTTGATGTTGATCTTGAATCCCAGATGTTCCAGGAACTGGATCACCATCTTAGAAGCTTGCATGCATTCTGTCCTGGATGCTGCCCACACCAGCCAGTCGTCCAAGTAGGCTACTACTTGGACCCCCTTTAGGCGTAATTGATAGACGGCTGCGTTCGCGAGCTTCGTGAAAATCCTTGGGGCTATGTTTAGCCCGAAAGGCATGGTTCTGAAGGTGTAAAGTTATCAATGTAATTTGAAGCCTAGGTAGGGGGAGAGGTGATGATTAATTGGAACGTGCCAATAAGCATCAAACAAGTCTATAGACACAGCATATGCCCTTTTTCGGCAGTAGGGTCCTTATGTGTTGAAGTGTGAGCATTCTGAACTTGTAGTTTTCTATGAACTTGTTGAGTGGCGACAAGTCTAGAATGACTCTGATTTTTCTGAGTCCTTTGGAATACAAAACAGCCTTGAGTGTTGGAAGAATTGAGGAAATTAATGTGGAGGACTGCTCCAGCTCCAACCTAGTCCATTCTTATTTAGGCTGTGGGCCCAAGGATTGAAGGTCCAGCGATCCCTAAAAAGCTGCAGTCTCCCTCCTACTGGAAGTATCTACTTCTGCTGTTGTGGACCTGAGGCCTTGCCTCCTTGACCGCGTTCTCCCCTGGATCCCCTTCCTCTTGAAGGGCGTCTAAAAGAACCTCTGGCTGCTCCTCTGGCTCTCGAACGAAAGGAAGAAGTCTGACTTTTGGAGGCTGGGTTAAGTACTGGCTACTGTGTCGCCGTTTGTTGAGGTACCAGCTGGTACGTGGTTGGAGGTTGTGCGACTATCTGAGGCACCGCGATCACAGGAAGTTGTTGTTGATGTTGCTGTCGGTAGGGTTTAGCCGGCCGAGAGGATGGCCAAGGCCTTTTTGTCTTCCTCTTGGGTTGGGGACCCTTATCCGGAGAAGACTTTCTCTTAAGATCTAGGCCCCACTTTTTGAGAAGGTTTCTATTCTCTGTGGTGGCCTTATCTACTACCTCTTTAACCACTTCATTGGGAAAGAGGTCTTTACCCCAAATACGAGAGGAGATCAGTTTCCTCGGTTCGTGCCTCACAACAGCCGAGGCGAACACGAACTCTCTACAGGCTCTCCTAGCTTTAATAAAGCTATAGAAATCCTTTGTAACTGTTGCCAGATGGGTTTTGGCCACAACCATGAACATGTCCTGGTTCTTTGGGTCACTTCCCACCGTTATTAGTGTCGTTTGCAACAACATCGATGCCGCAAGTCTTTCCTTTGTCTCTTGCTCTCTACGCAAGAGAACCTCCGACAGTTTTGGAAGCGCCTCACTGAACTGGCATTCAGCAATATCCGCTCCCAGCTTCCCGACTGAGATGGTAAGGTGTACCTCCTTCCAGTCTTATTGGTCCAAGGGCAAGATCAGAGATAACGGCTTGCACTCCTCCAAGGAGGGGCATGGTTTCCCTGCCTCCACCACTTTTAAGGCAGCCTTATATCCCTTTTCCAAGAAGGGAAAGGCTCTGGTAGGAGAGGCCACAAAGGAGGGAAGCTTCTTACTCAAGGCGGGCACCTTTGAGTTAATGAAGCCCCTCTCTTTCATCAAGCTCGCTAGTAACGTCTGAGCTTTACTATGGTAAAAAACTATGACCTCCGTCGGCTCCCTCTCCTCCTTTAAGGCTGGCTCCTTCCTAAGATGGATATAGCAGTCTGAATAAGAATCTTTGTTGGGCCAAAATTCCACTTCTTCCAGGGAAATTGCTCTAAACTTTTCTGAGATCACGATCTTCCCGGTTGTCATTGGCATGTGTTCGGCATACCTCCAAGGATTGGTATCCGAGCACAAAGGAAGATCCTTCACGCAAAGCTGCTTCTGGGGCCCACGTGATGCTGCAAGTCTACATATATCCAGTTTAATTGCAGCTTCCTTCTCATCATTCTTCCTTTGAATTTGTTGGATCATCTCAACAATGGAAGGAAGAGTCCTTCCCAGTTCATCTGGGATAGCAGACGATATAGAAGAAACAGGTTCTGGGTCCGGAACCGACTTAACCAACACTTCGTTGATTTCTTGCTTTTGTACTTGAGGAGCCTGGAACAGCTCCTCCTACTGACCTTCTCCTAGAAGGTCCTTCTCAGTAGAATCCGACACCTCCGACATCTTATCGTCCAATTGGATGTCTTGAAGGGCGGCTGAGACTTCAGAATCTACCGGATTCTGGGCAATTGGTATCTCCACCTGAGGCTGGGGGATGATTGCATCAGCCGATGCTTTAGGGAAAAGTTAGGCCCTCATCTTCTCATTTGGAAGGTAGGGACCTGAAGTGTTTTTCTGAAAACCCCTCACCCAGGATCGTAACGTTTCCCTGGCAGCATCCCTTGACTCCGTTGACTTAGGGTCGTCAAAAGCATCGGTAATCAGGTTAGAACAAACTGTACAAACCTGAGGTTCCCAATAGCGGAGATCACCTCCGTAGGCTGTGCATGCTGCGTGCCTCCTGCAATATTGATGTCCCAGAAGTTCTTATTGCGGACATTACAGAACACACTCCCGCACTTCGGATGGTCTTCCTGTAAAGAGAAGAAAAATCCATGAGTATCAAGTGAAGGCTTTCACTTATATTGAGACATTTAGCTTATATAGAAAAGCTATAAAAGAAAGAAGGAAAGACACATACTTGTATTTCCTGCCCAGTCAATTGCTGAAACCTCCCGAGATATTAAAACTAAGGTTAATTCTATTCTAGAATACCTTACATAATTTCCTAAACGGAAATTTAAGGTGTAGTTCACACCTTGAGATAAAGTTTTAATATACGGGATAGAAAGAATACAGAAAGAACTTACTTTCTATATATTGTACGATCTCAACAAAAGGCTGTACAAGATAACATTAAGTACGATGAAGAACTTTAGTGTTATCACAAGCTCTGTACAGCAGTTTCTGCTAATGCAGTGTGTACTACACTACGAATACAGAAACTACTGTACATCGCATGCTGTTGTGCCGGCAAGCCCGTGCCGGTATGTGCCGGCTTGCGCCTGCATGTGCCGGCCGGCATCTACCCCTGTATAGTTCAAAGATATACTATCTTTAACTAATAGGTGGCAGCCCACTGATTCGCGACTGTGTGCCGGCTGGCAACCATTGCCAGCCGACAGCTGAAAACACTAATACCCGGCTGCCGGCCGCTAATCGTAGTGGCCAGCAGATTCGGGCTGTGTTTCCACAGCCTGTAGGCAAAGGTAATAAAACCCATGCCCGCCGACAGTAGCCAAGAACCAGAGAACCTCCACCTGCCCGGCTGTCGGATGTTAAGCTGGCAGCCGGGTTAGGGGTGCAACACAATAGTCAGAGAAACAGTATGGATGTAAGGTTATAAGACGGCATTGCCATACGACCTTCCATCCAGAAGGAGTGAACTTATGGAGGGGGAGAATGTAGCATTCAGGCTTCCAAAGAATCCATAGCCTGTTGGGCTCTACCGGCAGACATGGAAGGGAGACCAAGGGAGGTCTGGGGTTCACTCTGCAAAGAATAAAGAGTCTCTGCCGGCCGACACGTAGTGCCAGCCGGCAGAGAGCTGAGCCTGTCCTCCATCCTAACCTATACTAGGTAAGGAAGTAGGACTGCGGCCAAAAGAAAATAAAAGAAAGAGAGGTGGGGAGAGGATAAGGGTCCTATAGAATTCAATCTAGCAGGAGACACTCAGCCGTTAGGGAAGCTCATCCTAACCAAGAGTTGTCTATTAGGGAGGAAGACTGGCAATACTTGCTATCCTCCTCCCAACCAAAACAAAGTAGGGGAAGTTATTTCGCTGGGCAACAGAGAAAACTCATTCTCCAGCCCGAGA
>NC_090741.1:99715705-99748205 GCF_036898095.1 Palaemon carinicauda | reverse complement strand
CAAGAAAACTCTTATGGTGAAACTTGGATAGCATTACCTAAATGTTCAGTTATTATTATTATTATCATTTCTACTAGCTAACCTATAACCTTAGTTGGAAAAGCCAGATGCTATAAGCCCAAGGGCTCCATCAGGGAAAAATAATCCAGTGAGGAAAGGAAACATGGAATCAATAAACGATATAAGAAATAATGAAGATTAAAATAAAATATTTCAAAAACATTGACAACATTTAAACAGATATTTAATATATAAACTATAAAAGGACTTGTATAAGACCGTTTAACATAAAAACATTTGCTGCGAGTTTGAACTATTGAATTTCTACTGATTCAATTAACCGATTGGGAAGATCATTCCACAACTTGGTCACAGCTGGAATAAAACTTCTAGAGTCCTGGGTAGTATTGAGCCTCATGATGGTGATCATAAGGAAAGCTTTAGGACTTATCATTATTATTCCAAACGTAGATAAAGGATTTGTCAGCAGACTTATCATAAGACAAAGTATGACAAACATCCACATCTACATTCAATAACATGCAAACAAGCAAACAAAGATTCTCGCGCGATACGTAAACCCACATACATCACATACACAATTTAAGGGAGAGCAAACAAGACATCGCTTGCCGAAGTTTACTTATAATTAAAATTGGAAATAGATGAGTTCACCTGAGCGATTCCCCAACATAATTAAGAAGAGAGGTATGCCCTGGTCCCATCCTAATTAACCGCTGCACCGCACCGAGTTCACCAAACTCTAAAGTCTAAATACACTGACTACTCGATTAATTACTTGGTCTTCGTCTCTCTCTCTCTCTCTCTCTCTCTCTCTCTCTCTCTCTCTCTCTCTCTCTCTCTCTCTTTGGGGTTTCCTGTTCGTTTAAGTTTGTGATGTGAAATGCACTGAATTTGATGGTTTTCAGATTAAATCGGGCGTGGTATTCAAATTGCCTTTTGCGCGGACAAACTATTGAACTTTGAGATAGATTAGTATTGACATGAGGGTTCTTAATTGTTTTAAGCTGCTGCGTGAAATTGAATTTGGTATTATGAAATGTTTTTTTGAGAAAGCGGAGCTATGCATTTAACTTGGGGGGGGGGGGGTTATTGTAGTCGCTTACTGTAAAACCGATATTTTATATAAATTAATTCTAATCTTTGGATATCCTCTTGAATCCTTCGGATTTTTATTTTCTTTTGAGAGAGAGAGAGCACATGCGTTCTAATGGGTTTAAAATACTAAGGGGAGTTCTTCCCATAGTTGACTTAGTAGGGAGAGGAGAGAATGCTGTAAGATGCCCAGATTCACTAGTAGTTTCATTATTCAAATTACAAGTCAAGATGCAACCTTAGTAGGATAAGCAAAACGCTCAAAGCCCAAAGATGAGGTAAGTTGTGATAACTGGTCCTGTTCCAGTAATGTCTTTTCTGCAGGTCAAGAAGTGACCAAAAATTGTCTTTAAGAAAGATTTTGTTCACGTTCCAGCTATGAAGCCTTTCTTTGAGTTAATACTCCACATGGTTTCGAGAGGTCTACACAATACGTAGGCAATGTTTAGGGAATCAAAAGGACTAAAATGGCTTTTGAGATTCTGGTGGGTGGGGCCAGGCAGAAAATTCATTTATAGTCCCTCGATTTATTAACACAGAAATAAGTTTTTGTTTTATTCTAGAACGTAATTAAATACTATACACGCACATCGAAAGTGGGAGTAAAAGTACATCCTATTATTGCTGGTATAATGCATATAAATACACACACACACACACACACACACACACACACATATATATATATATATATATATATATATATATATATATATATATATATATATATATATATATATATATATATATATAATATTACACATTGACTCTGCTTGGCTTACTAAGTTATTCAATGTAATTTTTATTCCTTTCATCTTGTTTATGTTTTTTACATTAGTATTTCTCTCACAACTTTTAGTTAAGGTTATAACTTTTCAATAATAATAATAATAATAATAATAATAATAATAATAATAATAATAATAATAATAATAATAATAATAATAATAATAATGATAATAATAATAACAATAATAATAATAATAATAATAATAATAATAATAATAATAATAAATAAATAGATGAAAATGAACAATTATTGATATTTATTTATCTTCAACTCATCTATTCAACAAAGGTCTCTTTACCCATATTTTTCAGTAATACTGCAACAAATATATATTCTAAAATTTCACATTTTAATCCATTATAACCAATGATTTTCTATTTCTGAATCAAATAACAGTAACCATTTACAGGTGGTACTTTCACAAAAAATTACGGATAAATATGAATAAAAAGGAACTATAATGGCATACTTTGGGAATCATCCCTGAGATATGTAAAAATTAAGAGCTTTTGTTCAGGGCAGTTTTTTTAATTAAGGTTCCCTAATTATGCTCTTAATTAGCCATTTATTTGGAAAATAAAAATTTTGTAGGTATTTTTATTTTACAGTTTTGATCTTCCGTGGTTTCTATACATATACAAATCTCCATAATCGGGTTTGCGTTTGTAATCTTTCATGAGAATGTAAAAATAAATATGGATGAATAGTTACTTCCTTTTTAATATTAATTACAGAGCGTGTTTTCATATATGCATACTGTATGAAGAGAGAAATGTATTACATGTTTTTGAATTCGTCCTTGTGTAAAAGTGAAATCAGATTTCAGAGAAGACAGACACAAGTTACAAAACAGTTCCACAAAACTACATAATAGAGGCAAGAAAGTTTTTGGAATAGAAGTTCGAGTGACAGATATTCTATGCAGATCTAATTTGACTTCTTTTTAAAGGTTTAAAAGTCGCTTATAAATGACAGAGGGACTGTGGCAGTACCTAAGGAAACTGACCACATAAATATATGATCAGCGATCATGGACCCTATCCACACTGTAAAAAAACTGTAATTTTGATCGGAAATTCTCCGTTAAACTATACTGTTCTCAGCCGCATTTCAGTAAAATAGAGGCGACCGTAATTTTTAGCCCACATTTTTATTATTTTTTATGGGTTGGTGACCGTAAATGCCTGGTAACATATTTTCACAGGATTTTTACATTTTTTTTTCTACTGCAAATATCTAACATTGCACCCAAGCTAAGACCAAGGAGGGGCAGGCAATAGCTGCAGATGACCTAGTAGATAGACCTATAAGCTGCCCCAAACGCCCATCCTTAGGTCAAAAGGATGGTGAGGTTGCAGCGACCAAAGAAACTAACGAGTTAGAGCGGAACTAAAACCCCAGTCTGGCGTTCACCAATCTGGGATGTTACCACATCGGCCACCACAACCCTTGAAGAACTAAAATAATAGTGCCTTAGTCTCTGTACCATGGTCTTCCACTGTCTTGAGTTAGAGTTCTCTTGCTTGAGGGTATATTTGGGCACGCTGTCCTGTCTTGTTTTTCTTCCTCTTGTTTTCTTAATTTTTTTTCTAGTATAAATAGGAGCTATTTATTTTAATATTGTTTCTCTTCTTTAAAATTTTGTTTTTCTTGTTTCCTTTCCTCACTGGGTTATTTTTCCTATTTGAGCCCCTGGGCTTATAGCATCCTGCTTTTCCAACTAGGGTTGTAGCTTAGCAATTAATATTAATAATAATAATAATAATAATAATAATAATAATAATAATAATAATAATAATAATAATAATAATAAATAAATAAATAAATAAAATGATCATATAATGTTTCATTTTTCACGATGCCTTTGACCAAAATAATAAAAGAAAAGAGACTCAAAAAGTTAAAAATGAAACGAAAAAGATCAATCGAAATATTAAACGCAAAACACCTGATCTAATTAGGTTTCGGTGTGTCCCGAATTATATAATAAAACCCACGTGCTGTTATGCTGCATAACCTAATTATCATCTAATTTAACGTAGTTACGAAAATAACGCTATTAGCTTTTGATAGGGCTAAATTATCACATGATATAACTCAATAATCAGTTCGCAAAGCCGAAAAATCTCTTTTTTATCAAAATGCTTTTTTGAATCGAACGTTCTGCAATTCATTTTTTTTTTTCTAAATCGAGTTAGGGCTCTTGTTTTTGTTACTATGCAAAATATGTAAAAGAAAATTGAAAAATATTTTTTTCCTTATCAAATGCACCTTCAAGTTGAAATGGTTAAAATTCTTTTAATAATTTGGTTAATTTTCAAAGATTGTGTTAAGGTCTATATAATCATTAATCAGTCTGAAAGGGGATACAAAAACTGAGTCATTAGAAAGAAACAATAGAAATGTTATTCGATAAGAACCAAGTTAATTTTTCACCTTATCATTCCTGTTTCGTTAACTTTTAGGAAACTGAGGAGAGATGATGATAATTATGGTAACTCTTCGTGCATTTATTGCAGTATACAGGGGACGAGAATCCGATAAATTGCGCATTCTGGTGAGTTGTAAGTTCGATGGAAGTGCGCATGAGCTTATCAGTCACATCTCAAAAAATATTTGAAAATCTGAAGGTTAAAGGCCTTTAGAGCTATCCTTTCCAAAAGGAATAAACATTTATATAAATAAGTCGGTAATAATAATAATAATAATAATAATAATAATAATAATAATAATAATAATAATAATAATAATAATAATAATAATAATAATAATAATAATAATAATGGATTCGGAAGTATCTCATTTATTTTTCAAGGAGAGATATATGTAAAGTCAAAACAAGTACAGTTGTTGACTATATTCAACAGGGTCAAGCAATTGTCATCCTCAGGTAGTAACATTCTGAACATGGTAATGTGAAGTTTAAATTATTGCATAAAAATGGCTTTTGGTCTCTTGTCAGTTGACTTCTCATAGTCGGGGAGGGAACTGATACCGTCAATCTCTTCTTTGGCTGTGATGAACTCTGAATGTTGACTGCACCAAGTCCGGATGTCTCACCAGTCAGCTGCAGGGATTATGAATAAATGGTTAATATGAGTATTTACTTTTACAATACATGGTGATTCAGGCGGGGAGTTAAGTTTTTTGTGATTGGATAAGAATATCACCAGGTCAGATGAAGTATCCAGTCAGGCTTTCTCCTTGCTCAACTCCATCTTCCAGGCTTTGATCCCTGAGCAGCCTCGAAGTACTGGTGGCACCAGGCTGTCTGCTGGCTGGTATGATAACCTTCTCGTGGATGGTGGTGAAGGTAGGTTCATATGACTGAATTAGAAATGTTCACAGGATACATAGACATCTGCTATCTGGAGTGTTGCCAATAATGCTGATGTTTTCCGTGATGTGCTTGCAGGCAACATTCTGGTCATAGACTTGCAGGATGTGTGGCTTGATATCCCCCTGAAAGACGTTATAGAATAACTGCTTAGAGAGATACATAGTCGTTATTCCATTGTAGTAACCGGGCCAGATTCGGTCTGGGTATCTACATTGCCCCTTGCTGATCAGTAGCTAGGAAGATATATGGCAATGGCTCAGTGTTATAAAGACCTGGAATAATAGCAAGTGAACCAGTTGGGAGTCAGCTTCGCTGTGATTTAACAATATGTTTACCAGTTCAGATGAAAGTCCAGGCAGCCTGTTGCCATGCTCAGCTTCATTTTCCAAGGTCTGCTCTGTGGGCTGCCTCGAAGTACAGACAGTGTCAGGCTGTTTGTTGGTAGGCAGGAAAAATTCATCTTGGGTGATTTTGTGGGTGTTTCTCTTACAGGATTAGGTTGCCTTCCAGAATGTGCTACTTGATGCCCCGCTTATTAATGTGACAGATACATAGTCATTATTCCAATGTAGGAAATGGTACACCCTCGGACAAGGGACTTGTTCTAATAAACAACGTTGGTCCTCCTCAAATGGTACTGCTTAGGTGGGATCGGGCAGTTCTCAATGTAATGCTAATTGTTCTTAGTTGTCTGATCATAGATAATGAATTTAGGGGACTTACCACTGTCCAATGTGCTGATATTTTCACTGACAATCTCCATATAGATGAGACTATCAACACAAAGAATGACAAATTGTACAGGAAGTCTATTACTATGCTTCTTTGCCTCTTGAAAGCTGTCCTTTCTTCACTCCTACAAGTTTGCTTTCAAAATTACCCTATCATGAACCATGGGGACCATATGTATCTAGAAAGCCAGCGACTTGATGGGTACCCCTTTAGGAGTTCTGTTCACGAACATCTACACGGGAATTGCAAAGCAGTCCGTCTTTTCTCCTGGACGTTTTTTCACGAAAGAAGTCCAGGATCTACGTAGGATATTCCAGAAGTGTAGAAGTTTTAACTTTATAATGGATGCTGTATGTGTCCTTCCTATTTACCCCAAACTTAATAGCCTTGGTCTCTGCCTCAATGGAAACAGTGAATGACCTTCCTGTTACTAGACCAGCAGCATCTGGGCCTTTGTCCTGCAGGTCATTTACCACTGTTCTACTTTAGGCCACCCATGAGAAACTAGATCGAGTTGTCAGGCTTCTGAACATCAGCTATGCCATCTGTCATGTTCACAAAGAGGTCAGGAAAGCACTTTACAGTTGATATGAAGACACCTAGCCTGAACCTGCTAAAAAGACAATTCACTTTTTTTTTTACAAGGGGTACCTGCATTGAAGGCATTTGAGGGATGAGACTGCTATGAAGAAGATTTTCAGATAATGACAGAACAGTGGAACCTGGTATATTATTATTATTATTATTACTTACTAAGCTACAACCCTAGTTGGAAAAGCAGTATGCTATAAGCCCAGGGGCTCCAACAGGGAAAATAGCTCAGTGCGGAAAGGAAGAAAGGAAAATAAAATATTCTAAGAAGAGTAACAACAATAAATATCTCCTATATAAACTATAAAAACTTTAACAAAACAAGAGGAAGAGAAATAAGATAGGAGAGTGTGCTCGAGTGTACCCTCAAGCAAGAGAACTCTAACCCAAGACAGTGAAAGGCCATGGTACAGAGGCTATGGCACTACCCAAGACTAGAGAACAGTGGTTTGATTTTGGAGTGTCCTTCTCCTAGAAGAGCTGCTTACCATAGCTAAAGAGTCTCTTCTACCCTTACCAAGAGGAAAGTGGCACTGAACAATTACAATGCAGTAACCCCTTGGGTGATGAAGAATTGTTTGGTAATCTGTGTTGTCAGGTGTATGAGGATAGAGGAGAATATGTAAAGAATATGCCAGACTATTCAGTGTGTATGTAGGCAAAGGGAAAATGAACCGTAACCAGAGAGGAGGATCCAATGTAGTACTGTCTGGCCAGTCAAAAGACCCCATAACTCTCTAGCGGTAGTATCTCAACGGGTGGCTGGTGCCCTGGCCAACCTACTACCTAAATTTGTCATCTACACTCAGATGGTGATAAGAAAGAACTTTATCATGAAGAACAGCCCTACACCATCTATGCTGGACCTGTTAAGGAGGACTAATGTGGTGTATCAATATATATGCTGGAACCAAGGATGCCCCAGTAACTACATTGGTGACATGAATATGCATTTGTCCAGTCAATTATTCAGTTACGTCCAGCAGGGGGCCACCAAGAAGCCCATACTGCAACCGCATGGCCAATACATTACCTTCAAGCAATTCATAGAAAACACCAGCATTATTGGCAGCGCTCCAAAAAAAAAAAAAAAAAAAAAAAAAAAAAAAAAAAAACAATGTCTTAGTATCCAGGTAGTTGTGATCCACCAGGAGGAACTTATTCTCAACACCGCCCAGGAAGACTTTGTCCTGCTAACCAACAAACAGCCTGACCCACCCATACTTCAAGGCTACACATGGATCAGAACATAAAAGATGAAGTTGAACTTGAAGACAGATTGCCAGGATGCTCACCTAGGCTGGTGGACATCTTGGAAAATCTTACCAAAACTGACTACCTGCTTGAATCACCTGATATACCAGGACATTCCCACAGTGAGCCATCTTCGCCTGTCATCCCGGCAGCTGATCAGTGCAATATTCTGACTGAGCCCAGCATTCACTCAAAAGTTCAAAAGTTCATCACCACCAATTAAAGAAGAGATAGTGTGCACCGGCGCCACAACTCCTAATGTGGACTAGTCAATGTGAATTCAACAACCTTAACACTACAATCCACCATATTCATATACTTATTGGAATATCTCGATATCATCTGCAGAAGGCTTCAACCTAAGGTTGAGGTTTGCGTGATCCTCGAAACACTGTCAACAATTGTACTCATTTTCAAT
Source organism: Palaemon carinicauda (assembly GCF_036898095.1). NCBI lineage: Eukaryota > Metazoa > Arthropoda > Malacostraca > Decapoda > Palaemonidae > Palaemon > Palaemon carinicauda. The sequence goes on along the minus strand of NC_090741.1, from coordinate 99,739,964 downwards.
GTGTGTAAAATAAACAATAAAATTAATTACTTGACATATCTCTCTCCATGAAGATGAAGGAGATACACTTAAATACTTGGTGAACTAGAGGGGCACTTAGTAGGGCACATACCTCCGCCATGGCAGCTTAGTTTTCTACCTTTTGGTCGACCTTGACCTTTAATCCTAGCCTGTAACATCGGTGTCCAAACCTATAGCTGATTACGTGAATTGGACGTGTCCTTGGCCATGACCTTGACTTTTGACCTTGACCTTCCAATATTGATTAATTTCCAGCTTTTTACATTACACTCAATCCCTGAAAGTTTCATTTCTCTACGATTAAAATTCTGGACAGGAAGTTTTTCATAAACAATCACACACGAACACACAAACAAACACACAAACAGAGGCGAAAACATTACCTACACCCAACTTCGTTAGCGGAGGTAATAATAACGTATTTTGTTAAAATCAACTACATATAAAAGTAAAGATACTTAAGTAAACTTGCAATATCATATTATTATTATTATTATTATTATTATTATTATTATTATTATTATTATTATTATTATTATTATTATTATTAATTGGTAAGCTACAACCCTAGTTGGAAAAGTAGGATGCTATAAGCCCAGGGGCTCCAACAGGGAAAATAGCTCAGTGAGGAAATGAAAATAGGCAAATAAAATATTTTAAAAAGAGTAACAACAATAGATATATCCTATATAAACTATAAAAACATTAACAAAACACGAGGAAGAGAAATAAGATATTGTATAAAATAATATGACCGAGTGTACCCTCAAGCAAGAGAACTCTAACTTAAGACAGTGGAAGACCATGGTACAGAGGTTTGGGCACTACCCAAGACCAGAGAACAATGGTTGGATTTTGGAGTGTTCTTCTCCTAGAAGAGCTGCTTACCATAGCTAAAGAGTCTCTTCTACCCTTACCAAAAGGAAAGGGGCTACTGAACAATTATAGTGCAGTAACCCCTTAAGTGAAGAAGAATTGTTTGGTAATCTCAAGTGTATGACGACAGAGGAGAATATGTAAAGAATAGGCCAGATTATTCAGTGTGTGTGTTGGCAAAGGGAAAATTAACCGTAACCAGAGAGAAGGGAACAATGCAGTACTGTCTGGCCAGTCAAAAGACACCATAACTCTCTAGCGGTAGTATCTCAATGGGTGGCTGGTGCCTTGGCCAACCTACTACAGTATGTCGCGATATACTGTATTTCCCGTGATAAAGAATTCATATCCGGATTATTAAAGTAAAACTAACCGATCCACTTATGAAAGATATCTTTTATTCTTGATAAAGACGTTCGATTACTATGACTTAATTTTTAGAAAATGAAAATATCGAAATAACATAATCGATGGGAAAACAATTGAATGTTGTTTGTACTCGGAATAATAAATCCAAATTATCATATTTCTTTTACCTAGTGACTTGTCTATGAGTAAGGGTGTTCCGATATCTTCGTATGATTTATAAAAAAAAAATGGCACTGACATTATAAATGGTAATGAATTCATGTGACTATAATAAGTACTGAATTAATACTATCATTATAATTTTTAGATTGTTATTGTTATGATAAACATTGTCAATAGAAATGGTTTTATTACAACTGATAATTAATTAATATGGTCCTTAGAAATGATATATAGCAACTGTTATTTTATCAACGATATCCAGGTAATATATGGTAGTGCAACAAACTATTATTCAACACATATACAAAACTACAAGTAGAAAAAAAATTCGTCAAAGCTAAACTGGTTCACAGTAAACTCTCCCTAAGAGAAAAAGTTAAAACGGACAGAATAATGAATGAATAACAAACAAACAAGGGTAAATAACAGCAATGAACAACAATATGCGTCATGATAAGTATAATAATCTAAAGTGGTATTACTGTCCTTTAACCTATGAGTAGGCTGCTGATTACCATAGTGTGTGGTAGGCAAGCTTCGTGGAATTCAAGACGTCATTGTGAAGTAACTTCGATAAGCAACATATTTTCAATGAACTGCTGGTGACTTATTACTTTATCAATTCATTCTCTCTCTCTCTCTCTCTCTCTCTCTCTCTCTCTCTCTCTCTCTCTCTCTCTCTCTCTCTCTCTCTCTCTCTCTTTATAAATCGGTGAAAAATAAATCTTTTAAATATGCTGTTTCCGATTACGAGATTTGTATGGAGTGTGACAGGCCGAGAGAGGGTTGTGAACTCAAAGGCAGGATGCAATCAACTGAGTTATATTGTTATAGAACACTCTCCTTCATATACAAAACCTCAAGGCAACAGGACATAACAAGTTAACAAGACAGACAATGTTACAGAGGAAACAGCAGACATGAATTTTCATGTTCGTTTAGTGCGAGGGAAGAGCGAAGATACAAGCATAATATATGCAAAAACGAATTATGTACAATTGTGTGACACACGGTTGGTACATGGCTCCCATCCTAAAAATGACCTACTGTATATGTTAAATAGGGCGCCCTGATCTGGAGAGGCGAACTGTAGGCGGGTCATCTGGCAGAAGATAAGCAGGTTTTAGACGATCAATGGAGACCCAGTCTTCTTTGCCCCGAATGTTTAGTAGGAATGCTTTCGGACTGAGTCGGATCACAAGGAAAGGGCCCGTGTAAGGGGGCGTTAGTGGTGGCTTGCTGGTGTCGTTGCGCAGGAAGACGTGCGTTGCAGAGTGCAAGTCCGTTGGTATGTGATGCTTCGCTGGGGCTTGTAAGTCTGGCGGCACGGAGTAAATTTTCCCACGACGTGACATAGGCGCTGGAGATCGTCGGGGGAGGTTGTAGAAGGAAAAAATTTGGCAGGGATGACCAACGGGTCGCCATGCACCATTTCAGCTGCCCAGACGTCGAGGGTGTCTTTAGGAGTGGTCCTTAGTCCCAGGAGGACCCAGGGAAGCTGAGTAAACCAGTTGCAATCCTTGCAGCGGGACATCAAAGCTGCTTTGAGGGTGCGATGAAAACGTTCAACCATTCCATTGGCAGCGGGGTTGTAGGCCGTTGTCTGATGTAAGGTAATGCCCAGGAGATTCGCTAATGACATCCACAATTGAGAGGTGAAAGTGGTTCCCCTGTCAGAAGTAATATGCTCAGTGATACCGAATCTTGAAATCCATCCAGAGAGTAAGGCAGATGTACATGAGGCGGACGTTGCAGTTTCCATGGAAATGGCTTCAGGCCAACGAGTGGAGCGGTCGATGACGGTAAACAGGTAACGATGTCCTTGTGATGTGGGTAGGGGGCCTACAACGTCGACGTGAATGTGTGCGAAACGACGCTGAGGTTCAGGAAAGGTGCCCACTCCTGAATCCGTGTGTCGATGTACTTTGGAAGTTTGGCAAGAAGTACAGGCGCGGACCCAATCCTTAGCATCCTTAGAAGTGACGTGCCAAATGAACTTTGCCTTCAGCAGCTGTGCAGTAGAACATCACGAGGGATGTGAAAGGCCGTGCATGAAATCAAACATCTGTCGGCGCATGGGAGCAGGAATCCAAGGTCGCGGTCTACCAGTACTGACGTCACAGAGGAGGGTGGTGTTGGAGTCTTTGAGGGGAAAATCTTCCCAACGGAGGGACGTGCAGGATGTCCTGCAAGCTTGATACTCTGGATCCTGTCGTTGGGTTTCAGCCAGGGCGTTGTAATCCAATCCCAGTTGAACGGCAACCAACGTGTTTCTTGACAGGGCATCGGCAACGGGATTCATTTTCCCAGGGACGTATTGGAGGGTGCAATTGTATTCAGCCACGGCGGAGAGATGTCGGCGTTGACGGGCCGACCAGGCCTCAGATTGTCGAGTGAAGGCATACACCAGAGGCATGTGGTCTGTGCGAATGACGAAGGGCGTACCCTTTAAGAAATGGCGAAAGTGACGGACAGCCAAGTCCACCGCCAGCAATTCTCGATCGAAGGTAGAATAACCTGATTCTGCCTTGGAGAGTTTTCTGCTGAAGAAGGCCAATGGGCGGGGCGAGCCTTTGACCACCTTCTCGAGTACTGCACCAATAGGACGTCGCTGGCATCGGTGGAGAGAAGGAGAGGGGCGTGTGGGATAGGAAAAGTGAGAGACGCAGCAGTTGATAGGGCCTTCTTTGCATTGCAGAAGGCAGCTTCTTGAAGGGAACCCCACTTCAGGTCCTTTGGCTTGCCCTTGATGGAGGCGTAGATGGGGGCAAGAGTGGCGGCAATGACTGGCAGAAAACGGTGATAATAGTTGATCATGTCCAAGAATTCCTGCAGAGCTTTGACGGTCGAGGGCGCGGGGGAGTTCTGAACGGCTGCTACCTTCTCAGGGAGGGGATGGACTCCTTCAAGAGTGATACGGTGCCCTACGAACTACACTTCGTTGGCGCCAAAGGTACACTTGTCGTACCGGACTACAAGGCCGTTTTGTTGCAGGCGGTCAAGCACGATGCGTAGGTGACGGAGGTGTTCCTCTTTTGAGGAGGAGAACACTAGTATGTCGTCCACATAACATACACAGAAAGGGAGGTCCCCTAAGATGCCATCCATGAGACGTTGAAACGTTGCCCCAGCATTACGAAGGCCAAAACAGGAGTAATTGAAGGTGTATGTACCAAACGGAGTGGTGATGGCGGTCTTGGGGATGTCTTCTGGGTTCATAGGCACCTGATAATACCCCTTCAGGAGGTCGAGCGTAGAGAAAACCTTCGCTTTGTGCAGGTAGAAGGTCACATCAGCAATGTTTGGGAGGGGGTAGTGATCCGGTTCTGATTGCATGTTCAGGCGCCTGTAATCCCCGCACGGACGGAGGGTGCCGTCTTTCTTCAGAACGATGTGTAAGGGTGACGACCATGGGCTGGAGGGCTTTTGGCAAAGGCTCATTTTCTCCATTTCGGCGAACGTTTGTTTGGCGGCTGCCATTCGTTCCGGTGCCAGACGTCTGAATTTTGCGAAGACTAGGGGTCCCGTCGTCTTGATATGGTGATAAATACCGTGCTTGGCAGGAACCGTGGGCGTTTGGCAAACTTCTGGACGGAAAACTTCCAGGTACGACGTGAGGAGGTGGGCGTAGGCATCTGTGGGTGCGCTGATGTGGAGAGCGAGATTAGAGGGGGCGGGTTGAAGAGGTGTCGACAAGTACGAGTCTGCGTTGACCAATCGTCGGTGGGCGACATCGACCAGAAGGTGGAAATGAGAGAGGAAATCCGCACCCAGGATTGGCATTGTGACGTCAGCAACGAGAAACTTCCAATTGAATTTACCGTTTCCGAACGATAATGTGAGGTTCTCGTAACCGTAGGTGGGTATTGCAGATCCGTTGGCAGCTACCAAGCGGACGTCGGCAGATATAGACAGACTACGTCGTGTCATGAAGAGTTTCCTTGGCAAAAGAGAACAACAAGCACCCGTTTCTACTAAAAATCGCATCCTGTAAAAGAAAAGATTAGAAACATGTGAGGCCACTGCCACAAGCGATGGCCTACTTACACGTTTTTTGGCCACTGACAATCCTTTGCACATTTCTTCGCGGTTGCCCCGAATCTGAAGTGGTAGTAGCAAAACTGCGGCAGATGGGAGGTAGTAAGTGGCTGTAGAAGTCGTTCGTTGGGGCGCAAGCGATAGGTTTGTGGTGGGCGGCTTTGTCGCCACTTCGGCACGTCACGGGTTAGGCGTGTATGTCTTAAGGCATTCATGTCAGCTTCGGTTGACGTTGAATAGGCATCCTCGTCGTCAGGGGTGGAGGCGTTGATGGAGGTCTTGAAGTGGCTGTCCATAAGGGCGTCGGCTTTGGTCATCAAGTCCTTTATGGGTAAACTATCGACATCGGGTATGGCAGCACGTACAGGTTCGGGTAAACGGCGTGTCCAAAGGGCACGAAGTAGGTTCACCTCACGAGGAGAGCTGTCGGCGGCAGGTTGAAGGCGAGCGATACTGGTCATTTCCCTGAGGGCAAGTGAAGCCCTTTGGTCCCCCAACGGTTGTTGCGAGAGCTGGAAAAGCTTTGCTATACGGGTGGCTGGCGACGGCGAGTATTGCTGCAGAAGGTATGTTTTAAGGGCGTCATACGCTATTGGGGTGTCTCCTTGTCCACAAAGCCAGTCGGACATTTCTGGGAAGGTGTCCTCTGGTATCGCCGCGAGAACATAATCCGCTTTGGTGGTTGAGCGAGTCACTCCCCTTATACAAAAGTGGACTTTTGCGAGTTGAAACCAAGCAAGCGCTTCTCCGCTGGCGAACGGTGAAAGTTTCAATGAGGAGGCCGCAGCGCCAACTGCTGTATTAGAGTCCGTCTCCGTCATAGTACCAACGATGGAGGGGCGAGGGAGGTGGGGGTGGAAGGCAGTGGGAGAGAGTCCACTTCCGGGGTCACCAATCTGACGGGCCGAGAGAGGGTTCTGAACTCAAAGGCAGGATGCAATCAACTGAGTTATATTGTTATAGAACACTCTCCTTTATATCCAAAACCTCAAGGCAACAGGACATAACAAGTTAACAAGACAGGCAATGTTACAGAGGAAAAAGCAGACATGAATTTTCATGTTCGTCATAGTACCAACGATGGAGGGGCGAGGGAGGTGGGGGTGGAAGGCAGTGGGAGCGAGTCCACTTCCGGTGTCACCAATGTGACGGGCCGATAGAGGGTTGTGAACTCAAAGGCAGGATGCAATCAACTGAGTTATATTGTTATAGAACACTCTCCTTTATATACAAAACCTCAAGGCAACAGAACATAACAAGTTAACAAGACAGGCAATGTTACAGAGGAAAAAGCAGACATGAATTTTCATGTTCGTTTAGTGCGAGGGAAGAGCGAAGATACAAGCATAATATATGCAAAAGGAATTATGTACAATTGTGTGACACAAGGTTGGTACAGGAGATAAGTTTAACCGGTCTTTTAAATGTATTTTTCATTTTGATTAACCAAAATTAATTTTGCCAAAATGGATATAAGACTAAAAACAACAGCAGCGCTAAAATGATGCAGAGGGAAAAACTGCAATTTAAGAATACTAAACACTGTTGAATGTTGCAATTTCCATTATGCGTTTCGGGGGCTTTGATTGGATTATAAACTAAATCTTTAAATCACAGAATTATTCATTTATATATATATATATATATATATATATATATATATATATATATATATATATATATATATATATATATATATATATATATATGTACTGTATATATATGTATAAATATATATATATATATATATATATATATATATATATATATATATATATATATATATATATATATATATATATATATATATATACATATATATATATATATATATATATATATATATATATATATATATATATATATATATATATATATATATATATATATATATATATATATATATATATATATATGTGTGTGTGTATGTGCACACACAGATATATATATATATATATATATATATATATATATATATATATATATATATATATATATATATATATATATATATATATATATATATATATATATATATATATATATATATATATATATATGTGCACACACAGATATATATATATATATATATATATATATATATATATATATATATATATATATATATATATATATATATATATATATATATATATACATATATATATATATATATATATATATATATATATATATATATATATATATATATATATATATATATATATATATATATATATATATATATATATATATATATATATATATATATATATATATATATATATATATATATATATATATATATATATATATATATATATATATAATATGTATATATATTTGTATATGCGTATGTATATATATATATATATATATATATATATATATATATATATATATATATATATATATATATATATATATATATGCGTAATAATCACAAGAAAACGTGATGCTCGGATGCAGAAGAACCACAGGGAAAATGAAAATAGGAAATATAAGATTAAGTCCTGATTATTTTCTCTGAAGAAGTATCATGAAACTAGTCAGGATTGAATCTTATATTTCGTATTTTCATTTTCCCTATGGTCCTTCTGCATCTATATATATATATATATATATATATATATATATATATATATATATATATATATATATATATATATATATATATATATATATATATATATATATATATATATATATATATATATATATATATATATACTACCTGTTGAGATACTAGCACTAGAACCTTATTGGGTCCTTTAACTAGCCAGACAATACTACATTGGATCCCTCTTTCTGGTTACAGCTCATTTTTTCTCTGTCTACATATACACCGAAGAATGTGGCATATTACTTCCAAATTCTACCCTGTCCTCATACAACTGGGAACATTTAGATTACCAAGCAATCCTTCATCGCTCAAGGGGTTAACTATTGCACTGTATATGTTCAGAGAACTACTTTCTTCTTAGTAAGGGTAGAAGAGACTCTTTATCTGTGTAAGCAGCTCTTCTAGGAGAAGGACACCACAAACTCAAACCATTGTTCTCCAGTCTTGTTTGGTGCCATAGGCTCTATAATATGGTCTTCTACTGTCTTGGATTAGAGTTCTCTTGCTTTAGGGTACATTTGTGGAACACTGTTCTATCTCATTTTGCTTCCTCTTGTTTTTTTTTTTCAAGTTTTCATAGTTTATATATGAACTATTTTTTTTCCAATGATAGTACTATTCTTGAAATAATTGTATTAGATTGTTCATTACTTCTTTTGTTATTTATTTATTATCTTATTTATTCTCCTCTTTATGCTATTTTCCTTGTTGTAGAACTTGGGCGTCTAGCATCTTGCTCTCCCTACCCAGGCCATAGCTTTGCTAGTTACATGTACAGTATATATATATATATATATATATATATATATATATATATATATATATATATATATATATATATATATATATATTTGGGCTTAAGCCATGTCTACCTGATGGAAGTTCCTATAGGGTAGCTTCGTAGGGTATATTAAAACTACGGCGATATTCCCAGAGAATTTTCCTTAAGGTACAAGAATTCTAACTCCTGGACCGAGTATCCCTCGTGTAAGGGATATCGAGACATATCAGAGGACGTATTCTTGACACGCCACATGGCAAACTGCATCCTGGACAGAGATTTCGTCTCGTAGGAGGCGATTGGCAAGAAACGAATTCGGGAAAGAAAAAGGGGAGCCACTCCGAAGGCTCCCTATCCTCCGATTCGTATGCGTGCTTGGCGCCAATCCTGGCGCCATCTGTATTCCTTTTTGCGTAGCTTAACAACTCGGTGTTTTTTCCTGTGCTTCTCGCAAATCTTGGATTTATTCTACTTTTCATGGCTTTTCCATCTTCGTCGGCCTCTGATAAGTTTAGTATAATGTCTTTTATGTATAAATGTAGGCTCTTGGTAAATTTTTGAGTGATTAATAGGATTAATCTTTGATACAAGAGCCGTAGCCTACCGGAGGTGTCCTGGACGCTGTCGCTCGCTAGGTATAAGTTTAGTTAGTCAGAGCGACATTCCCGGTTGTTTTGCTTTAATAAATTTTAGCTATTTAGCATTACATAGGATTTCCTTCGTGCTTAGTATTATTTTGGCGAAGTATTCGCCATTCTGGCCTACACTAGGCCATGTAGCCTAGTCGTTTGGTCCTAGTACTTCATGCATGATTTTGGTTTTTCCGAGTGTAATAAAAATTTCATTGAAGCTTTAGGCAATGTTTTATACATTTAAGACTGTGTGGAATATTTCCAAGATAATATACGAGTGAGTTTCGGTGATTTAGGTAATCGATTCTCTTGGTGCCTAGGCTAAGTTGCTTATGGAGCCTTAGTATACTTTATCATACTCCCCGGTTGCTTTCTTTTCTTCGGAGAAGGTATGCAATCCCTTTCCCTCTGTTTAAGCCTTGGGCTTATCCCTAAGTGGTTTTTTCCGAACTTATTTTCGATGAAACTATACTGGGGTGTTACTATACCTTCCTGTTCCAGTAGTATGGTTCAAAGAGGGACAGAACAACAGAGTTTTTTAGTCTGAGTCTGTGTTTGTCTGGCTTGGGGTAGAGTCTCCCTCGCTGGCCTGACACAGACAAAGGGGGCTTAGCCTCCTTAGGTCACTACCGAAGGTTTCTTTGGATATGATTCCTTCTTTTGTGATCTACCAGACTAGTCTTTGTTGCTGTTCTCGGGGAAGGATAAGTTTCTTTCCCTAGGAGTAGTAACACCTTCCTTGCTTTGGTGCTCTGGGAGCTGGCAAGTATTGCTGGCCTTTCCCCTTAGATCTCCCTTAGGCTAAGATAAGTTTCTTGGCTGCGGGTGATCCGTCACTAAAGCAAGGTTGGTAGGACCCTCTTGTCCCTTCCCCCTCTATCTCCGTAATGGCCTAGCCATTACAGTACTGTACGTCGTTCTACATCTGGACCTAGTATAGATTAGGAGGTGGAATTGACTCAGCCCCTTGCCGGCCGGCAGAGCTGCCGGCCGGCAAGGGTCTTATATTTTTGAGTGCTGCCCGGACCTCCCTTGGTCCCTCATCCATGCCTGCCTGTAGAGCCAGACGGCATTGGTCAGGAAGCCTGAATTAGATTCTCCCCTTCCTTATATGCACTCTTTCGGATTGCCGGGCTTGGAGGTAGTGTACACTCTTATCCCGGCATCCATTCTATTTTTCTTCTAGTGCTGTACCCGACCCGGCTGCCGGTCTATGAGGCCGGCAGCCGGGCAGGTGTAGTCCTCTGGTTCTTTTGCTGCCGGCTGGCATCGGTCTTGTACCTTTGCCGGCCGGCTTATGTCAGCCCTTGTCTGCCGGTCACCAAGAGTGTGGCCGGCAGCTGGGTACTACCTTGTGTAGTTGCCGGCTGACATTGGCTGTTGCCGGCCGGCAGTTGCTGCCGGCCGGCATATGCATTTGAACCAGAGTGCTGCCGCCTTATAGCAGTTAAGTAGTATACTTTAAAGCTAGTTATGGTGTGTGCCGGCCGGCACGTATCCCCCTCTACTGTACTAGTATTCTTCAGTATAACATATACAGTAAGAAGAAAACTATGGTAAGGGTTTTGGTACAGCACTGTGTGTTCTAACACTTTTGTGTTTTCTTGCACATCCCTTTGCTGTTGCCCTAGAGATAGGAAAGTGAGTTCTTTCCTGTTTATTATCCAGGATCTTAAAATCATTGCTTAGGTGTGAGCTTCACCTGTTTCCTCTGGAAACCTGGCATTGGTTACTCTAGAAAAGATTAACCATTTGATTTTATTATCTGGAAGACTGCAACAATGGGTTGTGAGGGAAACACAAGTGTGTGTCTTTCCTTTATGAATTGTTATGCTATACTATGCATATCCAGTGATACATAGTTCACTTGATACTCATGGAAATTTCTTCTCTTTACAGGAGGACCCTCCGAAGTGCGGAAATGTTTTCTGCAACATCCGCAGCAAGTACCTCTGCGGACATGAGCTTTGTAGGAGACACGCAGCATGCGCTGACTCCAAGGATGATCTCCAGTATTGGGACCCTCAGGTATGTACTGTATGCACTAACCTGATTACTGAGGCTTTTGATTCCCCTAGGACGGCGGAATCAAGGGATATAGCAAGGGAGAAGCTTCGTACCTGGGTAAGGGGCTTCCAAAAGAACACCTCTGGCCCTTATCTTCCAAGTGAGAAGATGAGGGCGTATCTTTTTCCCAAGGCATCAGCTGATACTGTGATTCCCCAGCCTCAAGAGGAGATCCCCCAAGATCAGGTCCAGGTGGACGTTGAAGTCGCAGTCGCGATGCAAGACATCCAGTTAGATGACAGGATGTCTTACGTGGACGAGCGTTTGGAACAAGACCTCCTGGCAGAAGGTCAGGATGAAGTTCAAGCCCCGGACGTCGTAGAGGATGAGATCGACAAGGTGTCGGCTAGTCCGGTTCAGATTCCGGAGCCTATTCCCTCAACATCGGCCGGTCTCCCAGTAGAGCTGGAACAGGCCCTCTCTTCGATTGTTGGAATGATCCAACAAATGCAGAAGGAGAATCAGGAGAAGGCGGCTGCTATGGAACTGCGGATGCAGTCCCTGGCAGAATCACATGGGCCCCAGAAAAGGCTCAATGTGAAAGACCTTCCCTTATGCTCAGATACTAACCCATGGAGGTATGCTGAGCACATGCCGATGACGACTGGAAAGATCTTCATCTCGGATAAGCTGGGTTCAGTTCCCCTAGAGGAGGTGGAATTCTGGCCCAGCAAGGCATCATATCCGGACTGCTATGTCCGGCTGAGAAAAGAACCAGCTTCAAGGGAGGAGACAGAGCCGAAGGAGGTCATAATCATGGACCACGCTAAGGCTCAAGCCCTACTTTCATCCTCGATGAAGGAGAAGGGCTTCTCTAACTCGAAGGTAGCTGCATTGAGCAAGAAGCTCCCTTCCTTTGTGTCCTCTCCTGCTAGAGCCTTCCCCTTTTTACAGAAAGGGTTTGCGGCTGTCCTTAAGGCAGTCGTGGCCGGCAAGCCTTGCCCCTCCCTGGAGACGTGTAAACCCTTGTCGCTGGCCCTGATTATGGACCACAAAGACTGGAAGGATGTCCATCTGACGTTCTCAGTGGGAAAGTTGGAGGCTGATATTGCCGGACGGCAATTCGGCGAGGACCTCCCCAAGCTGTCCGACTTTCTTTTACGAAGAGAGTTCGAGACAAAAGAAAGACTGGCTGCCTCAATGTCTCATCAGACTACTCTTGAAACGATGGCAAGTGACCCCAAGGTCCATGAAATGTTCATGGTTGTGGCTAAGACTCACCTAGCCACAGTGACGAAGGACCTTTATGGCTTCGTCAAGGCAAGGAGAGCTTGTAGGGAGTTCGTGTTCACCGGGGCTACGGTGAGACACGAGCCAAGGAAGTTAATCTCCTCCAACATTTGGGGAAAAGACCTTTTCCCTACCGATATGGTCAAAGAAGTTGTTGATAAGGCCGCCGTGGAGAATAGAAACCTTCTCCAGAAGTGGGGCCTGGCTATCAAAAGAAAGTCTTCCCCGGATGAGGGTCCTCAACCAAAGAGGAAGAATATGAGGATTAGGCTACCGTCTCGGCCAGCCAAGCCCTCTAGACAGCAACAGCAACTGCAATTGCCATTGCCTCCAGTGCCCCAGATGGTGGCACAAACCCCGACCACTTTTCAGTAGGTACCCCAGGCTGTGCCAGGTCAGTCCACGGCATTCACCCCAACGTTCAAAGGACAGTCTTCTTCCTTTCGACCGAAGCCTAGAGGAGCAGCCAGAGGCTCGTCTAGGCGCCCCTCAAGGGGAAGGGGATTCAGAGGTGGTCGTGGTCAGGGAGGCAAGACCTCAGGACGGCAGTCCAAGTGAAATGATACCGGTAGGAGGAAGAATGATGAAATTTTGAGATCGTTGGACCTTCGATCCATGGGCCCAAAGCCTACTCAAGAATGGACTGGGCTGGAGCTGGTACAGCACTCCACCCTCGTCCCTTCGGTTTTTCCAACACTCCACCCCCGTTCTGGAGGAGTACGTTCAAGAACTGTTGGAGAAAAAGGTGATCCGAAAGGTGAAGTCCATCAAATTCCAAGGGAGGCTGTTTTGTGTTCCCAAGAAAGACTCGGAAAAGCTCAGAGTCATTCTGGACTTGTCGCCACTCAACAAGTTCATGGTGAATTGCAAATTCAAAATGCTAACACTGCAACACATAAGGACCTTACTGCCCAAGAGGGCATACTCAGTCTCTATAGACTTGTCATACGCCTATTGGCACATTCCAATCAGCCGTCGACTCTCCCCCTACCTAGGGTTCAGGCTACAACGAAGACTATACGCCTTCAGAGCCATGCCATTCGGGCTAAACATAGCCCCAAGGATTTTCACGAAGCTTGCGAGCGCAGCTCTCAAACAATTACGCCTAAAGGGAATTCAGGTAGTAGCCTACCTGGACGACTGGCTGGTGTGGGCAGCATCCGAGACCAAATGCTTGCAAGCTTCCAGTCAGGTGATCCAGTTCCTAGAGTACCTAGGCTTCAAGATCAACAGAAAAAAGTCTCGACTTTCTCCATCCCAAAAGTTCCAGTGGCTGGGAATCCACTAGGACCTTTTGTCACACTGTTTCTCCATCCCGACGAAGAAAAGGAAGGAGATAGCGGGCTCTGTCAAGAGACTTCTAGATTCCGAAAGGATATCAAGACGCGGACAGGAGAGTGTACTAGGTTCTCTCCAGTTTGCTTCGGTGACAGACCCAGTGCTAAGAGCACAGCTAAAGGATGCAACCGGAGTTTGGAGAAGGTATGCATCAAACGCGCGAAGAGATCTGAGAAGACCAGTGCCGCCTCGGCTACGTACTCTTCTCAGGCCTTGGTCCTAAGCCAGACATCTAAAGAAGTCGGTTCTTCTTCAGCCACCTCCCTCGTCGATGACGATTCACTCAGACGCCTCAAAGGAGGGATGGGGAGGTCACTTTCATCGGAAAAAAGTCCAGGGGACTTGGTCCAAGCTATTCAGGACCTTTCACATAAACTTTCTAAAAGCTATGGCAGTGCTCCTTACCTTAAAGAAAGTCTCCCTGCGTCACTCGATCCACATAAGATTGGTGATGGACAGCGAGGTGGTTGTGAGATGCTTGAATCGACAAGGGTCGAGGTCCCCACCTCTCAACCAGGTGATGTTGGCCATTTTCCGATTGGCGGAAAAGAAGAAGTGGTACCTATCGGCAGTTCACCTTCAAGGAGTTCGCAACGTGACAGCGGACGCTCTATGAAGGTTCACACCGATAGAGTCGGAATGGTCCTTAGACGCAGGATTATTCTCCTTCATTCTGAATCAAGTCCCAGAACTACATATAGACCTCTTTGCAACGAAAGACAACAAGAGGTTGCCCCTGTACGTGTCCCCGTACGAGGACCCCTTAGCGGAAGCAGTGGATGCGATGTCCCTCGACTGGAACAGATGGTCCAGGATTTATCTGTTCCCCCCTCACAACCTTCTGTTGAGGGTCCTCAACAAACTGAGATCCTTCAAGGGGGTAGCGGCAATAGTGGCCCACAAGTGGCCGAACAGCATGTGGTTCCCCTTGGCGTTGGAACTACAGCTGAAGTTTGTGCCGCTACCACATCCAGTTCTGACCCAGCGAGTCCAGAAGTCGACTGTCTGCGCTTCATTACAGAAAACCCGAACTCTGCAGCTCAAGATTTTCTCGCCCTTGCGGTGAGAAAGCGTTTCGGGATTTCGAAAGCCAGCATAGACTTCCTAGAGGAATATAAGTGCAAATCAACTAGAAGGCAACATGAGTCATCTTGGAGAAAATGGGTGGCCTTTGCAAAGGCAAAGAATCCGCAGGAGATCTCAAGAGACTTCTGCTTATCTTTCTTCATCCACCTCCATGGTCAAGGGTTGGCAGCTAACACGATTTCAGTGTGTAAATCTGCTTTGATGAGACCCATTTTATTTGCCTTCCAGATCGACCTAGGCAACGAGATCTTTAATAAAGTTCCGAAAGCCTGTGCTAGGCTCAGACCTTCAGCACCTCCAAAGCCCATCTCATGGTCTTTAGACAATGTTCTTCATTTCGCCTCACTGTTGAACAATGAAGAATGTGCGTTAAAGGATTTGACACAAAAAGTTATTTTCCTATTTGCACTCGCTTCCGGGGCCAGTGTTAGTGAGATCGTAGCACTCTCGAGAGAGGCAGGTCGTGTTCAGTTCCTGGATGGGGGGGAACTGAACCTGTTTCCGGATCCTACGTTTCTCGCCAAGAATGAGTTACCCACCAACAGGTGGGGTCCCTGGAGAATCTGCCCTGTAAAAGAAGATGCATCTCTATGTCCAGTAGAATGCCTAAAGGTCTATCTTCGTAGAACTTCAGACTTCAAGGGTGGTCAACTATTCAGGGGAGAAACATCAGGCTCAAATTTATCTTTGAATCAACTCAGAGCGAAAAACGGATTTTGAGCGAAGCGAAAAATCTATTTTTGGGTAAGATAGCCATGTCGTCCTGATGGAAGTTCCTTAAGGCAGCTTCCTAGGGTATATTACAACTACGGCGATATTCCCAGAGAATTTACCTTCAGGTACCCAGAATTCTAACTCCTGGAGCGAGTATCCCTAAAAAAGACCTTAGGGATATCGTAAATATCAGTGGACGTATTCTTGACACGCCTCATAGCAATCTATACCCCGAATAGAGTTAACACTTCGTAGGGGTAAAATGGCAAGAAAACGAAAACGATAAGAAAGGGGGGAGCCGTTCATAAGGCATCCCTCCTCCCCGTTTCGAAAGCGTGCCCTGCGCCGCTCACGGCGCCATCTGTATTCCTTGTAGCGATACACGAGGTGCTACAGATACTGTATGTAGGGAGGGGTCCTACTATCCTTTTCACTCTTATTTATTTATTTTATTTTTGAAAAGGAGCAGGGCGGGTCCATCAGGACGACATGGCTATCTTACCCAAAAATAGATTTTTCGCTTCGCTCAAAATCCGTTTTTTGGGCTCAAGCCATGTCGTCCTGATGGAAGTATACCAGAGCATTACTGTATCTGTGGATTCTCAATACGTGCCGTACTCCTCAAGAATGTTTCTTAGTCAACTCGACTGACAGACCTAAGATGTTACCGTTATACATCTTTTCACTAATCATAAGCCATGAGAGTGCTTCCTGCCCCCTACAGGGAGGAGTCCTACTAGACTCTAGAAACGAACGAAGAGTACATATACCTATGTATGAATCACTCGCCAGCCAGTACCATATAGTGGTCTCACTCTATATGAAGTAAAGCGAAGTCTTACGGGACTACAGTATCCAAAAGAAAAAGTCCCGACCAGCACCCTGGTCGAAGTAAAATTAGACAAAAGGTTATATCTGCGTAGGATTAAACTTGCTGCTACCACCATCCTCAGAAAGGGGTGGAGTCCTTATTGCTAAGGAAAGTATAAACCAGTATAATCCAGGCTTTGCATTAAGGAATAGGCTATTATAGATATCCCCGATTAATATACATAGGCTAAATGCTCAAAAAACAATATGAAATCAAAAATAGGTGAAGGAGACGCAAGGTTCCCGAGAACAAGTTTATTGAGAAACAATAAATAGACATGGTCACCATAAATATGTACATATGCTAGGTGGATGACCAACAATTTACACAAGTACTGTAGTGCATGGATGAATGATTATCTGAAAGAAAAACATATGTGTCACTTACACATACCCCGGTATCAAACTTAACGTCCATGTTACTACTTTGCTGACAATAGCGTTGGCAAACGCTTGGCACACCTGTCTGTACTTGTGCTACCATCACCATAACGTTGGAACAGTCACTGTGGGCTCTGAGAGCCTTCACTACCAGTTATATCAACGCATATAACTAACCATTCACCCAAGAATCCAAGTCCCAAATGATTCCGCTGTTCCTCGCAGAGTTAAACAGCAGGGTTAACGACGCAACCAACTGCTACCACAGACCTCTTTAGCTGCTCCACTTGCTTAGCATAGTGGCGAAAGAATACCCTGGAAGACTTCCAGCCAGTGTATGAACGAAGGTGTTCAAAATCCATAAAGTTAAAGAAGTTTAATGATGAAGCAACTTTCCTCGGATCATGACCTGCGGGTGAACTGTCAGGATCCGCTCTGCGAATAAAATATGTAATTTTCGCCCTAAGCTGATTTAAAGATAAATTCGAGCCCGATGTTTCTCCTCTGAATAGTTGGCCCCCATGGAAGTCTGAAGTTCTACGAAGATAGACCTTAAGGCATTCTACGGGACATAGAGATGCATCTTCTTTCAGAGGGCAGATTCTCCAGGGACCCCACCTGTTGGTGGGCAACTCGTTCTTAGCGAGAAACGTAGGGTCCGGAAACAGGTTCAGTTCTCCCCCATCCAGGAACTGAACTCGGCCCTCCTCTTTCGAGAGGGCCACAATCTCACTAACTCTGGCCCCAGAAGCAAGGGCAAAAAGGAAGATCACTTTTTGAGTCAGGTCCTTCAACGCACATTCCTCATTATCTAGTAAAGAGGCAAAATGAAGGACTTTGTCTAACGACCATGAAATAGGCTTTGGAGGAGCTGATGGTCTAAGCCTAGCACAGGCCTTTGGGATCTTATTAAACATCTCGTTAGCGAGGTCTACCTGGAAGGCATATAGAATGGGTCTTGTTAGAGCTGACTTACATGTAGAAATTGTGTTCGCCACCAGCCCCTGTCCGTGGAGGTGAATGAAGAAGGATAGGCAGAACTCCGTAGAGATCTCGTGCGGGTTCTTATCTTTGACAAAGGCTACCCATTTCTTCCATGCAGATTCGTACTGCATCCTAGTAGACTTACACTTGTATTCTTCCAGGAAGTCGATACTATCTTTCGAGATTCCGAACCGTTTCTTCACCGCTAGGGAGAGAAAATCATGAGCTGCAGGGTTCGGGTTTTCTGTAATGAAGCGAAGACAGTCGACTTCTGGACTTGCTGGGACAGAACTGGGTCCGGGAGTGGTAGAAACCTTAGTCGTAGTTCCAGAGCTAGAGGGAACCATACACTGTTCGGCCACTTGTGGGCCACTATTGCTGCTACTCCCTTGAAGGATCTCAGTTTGTTGAGGACCCTCAACATCAGATTGTGAGGGGGAAACAGGTAGATCCTGGACCATCTGTTCCAATCGAGGGACATCGCATCTATTGCTTCTGCCGAGGGGTCCACATATGGGGACACATATTTCGGCAGCTTCTTGTTGTCCTTCGTCGCGAAGAGGTCTATCTGCAGTTCTGGGACTTGTCTCAAGATGAAAGAGAATGATCCTGCGTCTAGGGACCATTCTGTCTCTATCGGTGTCACCCTGGATAGAGCGTCCGCGGTCACATTCCGGACTCCTTGAAGGTGAACTGCTGACAGGTGCCACTTCTTCTTCTCCGCCAGTCGGAATATGGCTAACATTACCTGGTTGAGAGGTGGGGATCTCGATCCCCGCCGATTCAGACATTTCACAACCACCTCGCTGTCCAGTACCAACCTTACGTGGATCGAGTGACGTGGGGATACTTTCTTCAGGGTAAGAAGTACTGCCATAGCTTCTAGAAAGTTTATGTGAAAGGTCCCAAATAGTTTGGACCAGATCCCTTGCACTTTTTTCCGATGGGAGTGACCCCCCCACCCTACCTTTGAGGCGTCTGTGTGGATTGTCACTGACGGGGGGGGGGTGGCTGAAGAGGTAGAGACCTCTTTAGACGACTGGCTTGAGACCACGGTCTGAGAAGAGAACGTTGTCGAAGTGGGACCGGTCTCTTCAAGTCCCTTCGCTCTTTCGATGCAAAGGTTCTCCATACTCCCGCTGCATCTTTTAACTGTGCTCTTAGCACTGGGTCTGTTACTGATGCAAACTGAAGAGAGCCCAAAACCCTCTCTTGTTCGCGTCTTGATATCCTCTCGGAACCTAGAAGTCTCCTGACAGACCCCACTATTTCCTTCCTCTTTGACATCGGGATGGAAAGACGGTGTGACACTAGATCCCAGTGAATTCCCAACCACTGGAACCTCTGAGCTGGAGAAAGACGAGACTTCTTTCTGTTGATCATGAAGCCTAGATATTCCAGGAACTGAATCACTTGTAGGGAAGCTTGCAAGCATTCTGATCTGGATGCTGCCCACACCAACCAATCGTCCAGGTAGGCTACTACCTGGAACCCTTCTAGGCGTAACTGTTTGAGAGCTGCGCTCGCAAGCTTCGTAAAGATCCTTGGGGCTATGTTTAGTCCGAAGGGCATCGCCCTGAAAGCGTAGAGTTTTTGTTGTAGCTTGAATCCTAGGTAGGGGGAGAGACGACGACTTATTGGAACGTGCCAATATGCGTCTGACAAATCGATGGAGACGGTATATGCCCTCTTGGGCAGTAAGGCCCTTATGTGTTGTAACGTTAACATCTTGAACTTGTGGTTCACTATGAACTTGTTGAGTGGTGACAAGTCCAGAATGACTCTGAGTTTCCCCGAGTCTTTCTTGGGAACACAAAACAGCCTCCCTTGGAACTTGATGGACTTTACCCTCCTGATCACCTTTTTCTCCAACAGATCTTGGATGTACTCCTCCAAAACGGGGGTGGAGTGTTGGAAAAATTGAGGGCACTGGGGCGGAGTACTGTACCAACTCCAACCCAGTCCATTTTTGAGAAGGCTGTGGGCCCAGGGATCGAAGGTCCAGCGATCCCGGAAATACTGAAGTCTCCCACCTACCGGCGATACTTCACTTTGACTGCCCTGCAGTCTTGCCTCCCTGGCCGCGACCACCTCTGAATCCTCGTCCCCTAGAGGGGCGTCTTGATGACCCTCTAGCTGCTCCTCTGGGTCTTGCACGAAACGTGGTCGACTGTCCCTCGAACACGGGATTGAATGCCGGGGAAGCTGATGACATGGCTTGGGGAACCCATTGGAAGGTGGTCGGGGTCTGGGCTACCAGTTGTGGAACCGGAGGCAAAGCTGGCTGCTGCTGCTGTTGTCTTTGCGGTTTGAAGGACTTGGCTGGACGGGAGGAAAACCTTGACTTCTTCGCCTTTCCTTTCGGCTGAGGGCCCTCATCCGGAGAAGACTTCCTCTTAAGGGACAGGCCCCACTTCAGGAGAAGATTGCGGTTCTCAGTGGCTGCCTTGTCCACGATCTCTTTGACCACGTCCTTGGGAAAGAGATCTTTACCCCAGATGCTGGATGAAATTAGCCTCTTGGGTTCATGCCTCACTGTGGCCGAGGCGAACACAAACTCCCTACAGGCCCTCCTTGCTTTAACAAAGCAATAGAGGTCCTTGGTTACTGTGGCCAGATGGATTTTGGCCATAACCATGAACATCTCTGGCATCTTGGGGTCGCTAGCCATCGTCTCCATGTTGGTCTGGAGAGACATCGAGGCTGCCAGGCGCTCCTTTGTGTCCAATTCCCTCCGTAGAAGGAATTCCGACAACTTGGGAAGGTTTTCGCCGAACTGCTGTCCTGCAATGTCGGCGTCCAACTTCCCAACCGAGAAAGTAAGGTGCACCTCCTTCCAGTCCTTATTGTCCATTGGCAATGCCAACGATAGAGGTTTACATTCCTCCAAAGACGGGCACGGCTTGCCAGCTTCAACCGCCTTGATGACGGCCGCAAACCCCTTTTGCATAAAGGGGAAGGCCCTAGCCGGGGAGGATACAAAGGAGGGGTGCTTCTTACTCAAAGCGGCAACCTTTGAGTTTGAGAACCCCCTCTCCTTTAAAGCAGCTGTCAAAGTGGCTTGAGCCTTGGAGTGATCCAGAATAATCACCTCCTTTGGTTCCGTCTCCTCCTTCGAAGCCGGCTCCTTCTTCAAACGGACATAGCAGTCCGGGTAGGCCCCTCTACTGGGCCAGAATTCCACCTCCTCAAGGGGAACTGAGCCCAGTTTCTCCGACATGACGATCTTCCCAATCGTCATCGGCATGTGCTCGGCATATCTCCACGGGTTGGCATCCGAGCACAGAGGAAGGTCCTTAACGTTGAGCTTCTTTGGAGGTCCACGTGATGCTGTGATCTTCTGCATCTGGAGCTCCAAAGTAGCGGCCTTCTGATTATTCTCCCTCTGCATCTGTTGGATCATACCAACGATGGAAGAGAGAGCCTGTCCAAGCTCTGCTGGAAGAGCGGACGAGGTAGAGGGGATAGGTTCAGGGACCTGAACCGGCACGTCTGATGATACGGGAACCTCTTCCTCCACGGCAATAGGATCTCGATCCTCCTCCTCGCCCTCTGCGAGGAGATCCTGCTCCGCACGATCGGACAAGTCGGACATCTTGTCGTCCAACTGGATGTCCTGCATGGCGTCAGCGACATCCTCCTCCACTGGAATCTGGATCAGAGGGATCTCCGGCCGAGGCTGGGGAACAACAGCATCAGGGGAAGCCTTGGGAAAAAGGTATGCCCTCATCTTCTCGTTAGGAAGATAAGGTCCAGTGGTGTTTTTCTGAAAACCCCTTACCCATAAGCGAAGCCTCTCCCTCGCTGCATCTCTTGACTCCGCCGACCTAGGGGATTCAAAAGCCTCTGATAGCAGGTTAGTACATACAGCACATACCTGCGGATCCCAGTAACGATGGTCATCATTGGAGGCTGCACAAGCCGCGTGCCTCCTACACGAGGCATGTCCGCAAAAGTTCTTACTGCGGACATTGCAGAAGACACTATCACACTTCGGATGCTCCTCCTGTAAAAGAAGAAAAATTTCCATGAATATCAAGTGAATTTCAATTCACATGTAACAAATGAGTATTCAACAAGAATAAGGGAAAGACACCTACTTGTGAAACCCACACAAACACCTGTGGAAGCCCACCAGCCAAGTCACATAGTTAGTCTTTACTAGAATAACCAGAGAACGTATTCCCAAAGGAAATTAGGTGTAGCTCACACCTAAGGTAAAATATTACCATTCCGGCCAGGGATAAAAGAATTATCTTTTATCCTTGTAAGGCGACACCAGGTGATTGTACCAGTAACACAAGTAAGATAGAAAAGACAGTGTTGTAACCTAATACATCATGAACTCCCTTGGTTGAATATACCACCAAGAGGGGACTGATACAGTACCTGAGGGTGGTGTGCCAGCCGGCTATTGCCGATCAGCACCCCCCCCCCCTGTTTTTCGAAAGGTAGATCTCAAGTACACAACATCAGATCACCTTTATTGGGGAGAACTCCAGATCCCATGCCTGAACCGGCCGGCAGTGGTTGCCGGACCGTAGCCACCCGGTTTGCACTGAGTTGCCGGCCATCATTCTTAGTGGCCGGCTGACTGGGCAGTGTCGCAGGCCGGCCGGCAGCAGTAAACAAACCCTGCCGGCTGGCCCCCACACTAGGCAGCGCTCGGCTGCCGGCCCCACTTGTAGTGGCCGGCAGATGAGCAAGAGACCGGCCGGCAAAGGTATACACCCAACGCCGACCGACAGCAACAGAACTGGAGAACACCCCTCCCCACCGACGGCCGGCCTGTAGGCCGGCAGACGGCAAGGACAACACATACTAAGACAATAGAATGAGTGCCGGGTTAAGAGACTATGAGTCTCTGGGCCCGGCACCCGAAAGAGTGCCGAAAGGAAGGGGAGACACTAAGTCAAGCTTCCTAACCGCTGCCTACTGAATCTTCAGACGGCAGCGATGGAGGGACCAAGAAAGGACCGGGCAGCACTCAAAGTAATGGTCTCTGCCGGTCGGCACACTTTGCCGGCCGACAGGAGACCATGTCAGTTCCTCATCCCAACCTAGGCTAGGCAAGGATGCAGGCGACTGACACAAGGAACGGAAAAAAGAAGGGAAGGACAGAGGGTCCTATCCAACCTTACCTTGGTTAAGGGTCATTCCCAACTAAGACAGTTCATCTCAGTTAGAGAAAGACCCGAGAGGGAGGCCGGCACTACTGGCTGCCTCCCAAGAACCACGGCAAGGAAGGAATTGCCTTTCCAGAAAAGGGAACATATCCCGAGACCGGAACGGCAATAGGACAGTCTGATGAGTCACCGAGTAAAGGGATCACTACTGGTACCCAACAAGGTGGACCAAGGGGATAACCCTTAATGCCCGAGTCAGTCAGCAAGGGAGACTCTGCCCCATGCCAGACAAACCGGGCTCAGACTAAACACTGTTGTACTGTCCCCCTCTGAACCAATACAGTTGGAACGGGAAGGTACAGTACTACTCCAGCATAGATATATTTGAAGATTAATTCAAATAAACCACTAGAGTTAAGCCTAAGGCTTAAACAGAGGGAAAGGGTTTGCCCCTTCCCCGAAGAGAAGGGAGCAAACGGGGAACAGATAATATTATAATGACCTAAGACAACCTAGCCTAGGCACTAAGAGAATCGATTACCTAATTTACCGAAACTCACACCAATACTATCTTAGAAGGTACTCGAAAAGGACTTATATGTATAACGTTGCCTAACGCTTAAAGCAATAAAATCACATTTGGAAGACTAATTATCATGCAGGAAGTACATAGGCCAACAACTAGCCTACGAAGACTAGTGTTGGCAGCCTTGGCAAAACTTCGCCAGGCACACTACTATCGCATCATAACAGAATTCCTAAATAAGCTAAGTAGCTAATATTTAAGCGCAAAGGGGCTGGGAACGTCGCTCTTGCTAACAAATAAATCCTATTCTAGCGAGCGACAGCATCCATGATGCCTCCAGCAGGCAACAGCTCTTGTATCAAAGATAACTCTTTTAATTACTTTAATTTTAACCAAGAGCCTACATTTATACATAAAAGAAATAGTACTCAACTT
>NC_090741.1:99687522-99700022 GCF_036898095.1 Palaemon carinicauda | reverse complement strand
TTTTTAGCATGTTTACGCAGTCTTTTTAAAGGTGTAAGGGTTTAAAGGTCGCTCATGAATGGTAGAGACAAGGGACAGTGACGTTGCCCTAGCTGGCAGGACAACGCCCTAGAGGACTGACCAAAATACATATGATCAGCGCCTAAGCCCCCTCTCCACCAAAGCTTGGACCAAGAAGGGCCAGGCAATGATTGCTGTTGACTCAGCAGATAGACCTACAGGCTCCCCCAAAACCCGATATCATTAGATTACAAGGATAGTGAGTTCGCAGCGAACAAAGGAACTAACGAGTTTTAAACGGGACTCGAACCCCAGTCGGGGAGTCACCAGTCGGGCAATCACCAGTCAAGGGACGCTACCACCAGGCCACCGTAACCCTAAACTTTTGCGGAGATTTTATGGATAAGATGTTGGAAAGATAGAATTATAAGTTTTAAGAGAGGGTTTCCAGGCTATCGAATGTAGAACCATATGTGTCGTTGCAGTAGAATGAAAATATAAATCACCAGCCACTGACGAAGAAGTGGATGCATTTCTTGCCAGTGATTTCAATGATGAATGTGTTACTGTCTAATAACTAGAAAGAATCATTAACAATAAGTCTAGTTCAGTGCACCTTGCTTTGATTTAAATTTTAGAAAGTTAAGTTGTCTGTAAAATGGGTAGCATTAGAATTGGTACCAGAAGAGAAGGTGACCATAGCGTTAATCAAAGGTTCATGATAATTATTGAAAACTTAGGCTTCTGTATTTCCCCAAAACTTCTCGCTAGTATCGGCTGTCAGCAAGGTCAAGACATCTACTGAATTATGACAGCGGGAAAAGGAATCGAAAAAAGATAAAGTATAAAGAAAATCAACTAGTGTCAATTACTCCACCCACCCAGTGCAGGTGACATTGGCTGAAGAATATGACTGCCTGCAAACTTGAGTCCTACTGCATTACTTGCCAATCATTGTTTACCAAGTACTTTAAGTAAATAGTATTAGCAGTAGGAACATTCATTATAAGTAATATTGTGACTGTCTTATGTCATCAGGAGCAATGATTGCCAAATCAGCTCATAAATATGATAGAAATATATTAAGACTAGTTTTAGGTAGAATATCGGCAGTTGACCTGTTACGACGGTTTCTTTAAATTCAAATAAATCCCACAGGATAGTCAGTCACATTGTGGAGGATTATGTTAATACTTTAGATTATGAATGAACTTTGAATATTGAATGATTAATATATTCGCCTCCAAACAGGAATAGTGAAGAACTGAATGGGTTTTTACACTAAAATACTGTAGAGATATGTCAACATGTATGAAAACCCCTACGGTCATGTTCTCAAATTCTAAAAATCTTTTAGAAATTTAGATCCTATAATGTAACAAACATTTACACAAGCGTGTATAATATATATATATATATATATATGTATGTATATATATATATATATATATATGTATATATATATATATATATACATATATATATACATATATATATATATATATATATATATACATATATATATATATATATATACATATATATATATATATATATTATACACGCTTGTGTAAATGTTTGTTACATTATAGGATCTAAATTTCTAAAAGATTTTTAGAATTTGAGAACATGACCGTTGGGGTTTTCATACATGTTGACATATCTCTACAGTATTTTAGTGTAAAAACCCATTCAGTTCTTCACTATTCCTGAATAGGTGAAAATGAGAGTGGTGAGAGACTGGTAGATATGTGTGTTGAACAAGAGATGGTAATAAGTGGTAGCTTTTTTAAGAAGAAAGATAAAAATAAGTATACATGGGTAAGAGTGGCAAATGGAAGAGTAGTAGAAAGGGCATTAATGGATTATGTGTTGGTGACTAAAAGAATGTTTGGAAGATTGAAAGACGTGCACGTGTTTAGGGGTATGGCTAACGGTATGTCTGATCATTTTTTGGTGGAAGGAAAATTGGTTGTAGCAAAAGAGTGGGGGAATAGAGTAGGTGGATGTAAAAGGGAGGTAGTGAGGATTGAAGAGCTAATAAAACCTGGGGTAAAAAGTAAATATCAGGAAAGGTTGAAAATGGCATATGACGAGGTGAGAGTAAGAGAAACTGGTAATTTAGAGGAGGAGTGGAAGTTAGCAAAAGAAAATTTTGTTGGGATTGCAAGTGATGTATGTGGCAAGAAGGTTGTTGGAGGCAGCATGAGGAAGGGCAGTGAATGGTGGAATGAAGGAGTGAAGGTAAAAGTGGAAGAGAAAAAGAGGGCTTTTGAAGAATGGCTGCAGAGTAATAGTATAGAGAAGTATGAAAAATATAGAGAGAAAAAGGTGGAAGTAAAGCGCAAGGTACGTGAGGAAAAGAGGGCAGCTGACCTGAGGTGGGGTCAGGGACTGGGTCAGTCATATGAAGAGAATAAGAAGAAGTTTTGGAAAGAAGTGAAAAGAGTAAGAAAGGCCGGCACAAGAATTGAAGAGACAGTAAAAGATGGAAATGGAAGGTTGTTAAAAGGAGAGGAGGCAAGGAAAAGGTGGGCGGAATATTTTGAAAGTTTGCTGAATGTTGAGGATGATAGGGAGGCAGAGATAATTGCTGTTCCAGGTGTTGAGGTGCCAGTGATGGGAGATGAGAATGAGAGAGAGATTACAATAGAGGAAGTGAGGAGAGCACTAGATGAAACGAGAGTAGGAAAAGCATCTGGTATGGATGATGTGAAAGCTGAGATGTTGAAGGAAGGGGGTGTGACTGTAATTGAATGGTTAGTGAGATTGTTTAATGTGTGTTTTGTGTTGTCAATGGTACCAGTAGATTGGGTCTGTGCATGTATTGTACCACTATATAAGGGTAAGGGAGATGTGCATGAGTGTTGTAATTCAAGAGGTATTAGTTTGTTGAGTGTAGTTGGAAAAGTGTATGGTAGAGTACTGATTAATAGGATTAAGGATAAAACAGAGAATGCAATCTGGGAAGTACAGGGTGGTTTTAGAAGAGGTAGGGGTTGTATGAATCAGATTTTTGCAGTTAGGCAGATATGCGAGAAATATTTAGCAAAAGGTAAGGAGGTGTATGTTGCGTTTATGGATCTGGAGAAAGCATATGATAGAGTTAATAGGGAAGCAATGTGGAATGTGATGAGGTTATATGGAGTTGGTGGAAGGTTGTTGCAAGCAGTGAAAAGTTTCTACAAAGGTAGTAAAGCATGTGTTAGAATAGGAAATGAAGTGAGCGATTGGTTTCCGGTGAGAGTGGGGCTGAGACAGGGATGTGTGATGTCGCCGTGGTTGTTTAACTTGTATGTTGATGGAGTGGTGAGAGAGGTGAATGCTCGAGTGCTTGGACGAGAATTAAAACTGGTAGACGAGAATAATCATGAATGGGAGGTAAATCAGTTGTTGTTTGCGGATGATACTGTACTGGTAGCAGACACAGAAGAGAAGCTTGACCGACTAGTGACAGAATTTGGAAGGGTGTGTGAGAGAAGGAAGTTGAGAGTTAATGTGGGTAAGAGTAAGGTTATGAGATGTACGAGAAGGGAAGGTGGTGCAAGGTTGAATGTCATGTTGAATGGAGAGTTACTTGAGGAGGTGGATCAGTTTAAGTACTTGGGGTCTGTTGTTGCAGCAAATGGTGGATTGGAAGCAGATGTACGTCAGAGAGTGAATGAAGGTTGCAAAGTGTTGGGGGCAGTTAAGGGAGTAGTAAAAAAATAGAAGGTTGGGCATGAATGTAAAGAGAGTCCTATATGAGAAAGTGATTGTACCAACTGTGATGTATGGATCGGAGTTGTGGGGAATGAAAGTGATGGAGAGACAGAAATTGAATGTGTTTGAGATGAAGTGTCTGAGGAGTATGGCTGGTGTATCTCGAGTAGATAGGGTCAGGAACGAGGTGGTGAGGGTGAGAACGGGTGTAAGAAATGAGTTAGCGGCTAGCGTGGATATGAATGTGTTGAGGTGGTTTGGCCATGTTGAGAGAATGGAGAATGGCTGTCTGCTAGAGAAGGTGATGAATGCAAGAGTTGATGGGAGAAGTACAAGAGGAAGGCCAAGGTTTGGGTGGATGGATGGTGTGAAGAAAGCTCTGGGTGATAGGAGGATAGATGTGAGAGAGGCAAGAGAGCGTGCTAGAAATAGAAATGAATGGCGAGCGATTGTGACGCAGTTCCGGTAGGCCCTGCTGCTTCCTCCGGTGCCTTAGATGACCGCGGAGGTAGCAGCAGTAGGGGACTCATCAGTATGAAGCTTCATCTGTGGTGGAAATGTGGGAGGTTGGGCTGTGGCACCCTAGCAGTACCAGCTGAACTCGGCTGAGTCCCTGGTTAGGCTGGAGGAACATAGAGAGTAGAGGTCCCTTTTTTTGTTTTGTTCTTGTTGATGTCGGCTACCCCCCAAAAATTTGGGGAAGTGCCTTTGGTATATTGTATGTATGTATATATATATATATATATATATATATATACTTATATTGCTAGCTAAGCTATACATTGAGTATAAAGAGCAGGTTGCTATAAGCCCAAAGCTCCAACATGGAAAATACCCAAATGAGGAAAGGAAATGAGGAAATAAATAAACAGCATAAGAAGTAATTGACCAATATAAATAAATTATTTCAAGAACAGTAATATCATTAAAAAAATCTTCCATATATAAACTAACTTCAAAAAACAAGAGGAGGCTAAATAAGGTAGAACAGTGTGCCCGAGTGTACCCTAAAGCAAGAGAACTCTAACCCAAGACAGTAAAAAACCATGGTATAGAGGCTATGGCACTAACCAAGAATAGAGAACAATGGCTTGATTTTAGAGTGTCCTTCTCCTAAAAGAGCTACTTATACGCCAAGAGGAAAGTAGCCACTCAACAATTAGAGTGAAGTAGCTAGCCCCTTGAGCAATGATGAATTGTTGGGTAATCTCAAAGTTGCCAGGTGTATGAGGACAGGGTAGAATGTGGAACAAATACGCCGGACTATACGGTGTATGTGTAGACAAAGAAAAAGGAGCCGTAACCATAGAAAGGAATCCAATGTAATACTGTCTAGCCAGTCAAAGGACTTGATAACGCTCTAGTGGTAGTATCTCAATAGGTGGGTGGCATTTATATATGTATATATATATATATATATATGTGTATAAATATCCATACATAGTCAAGTATATATATATATATATATATACAAATATATATATACATATATATATATATATATATATACATATATATATATATATATACATATATATATATATATATATACATATGTGTGTATATATATATATATATATGTATATATATATATATATATATACATACATATATATATATATATATATATTTATATATATATATATATATGTATATATATATATATATACACATATACATATATATATATATATATATATGCATTCATACATATATATATATATATATATATACTCTACATGAATGAAGGATTTTGTGATTTGGGGATTTAGTTGATAATCCAATCAAAACCACCAAAAACCATAACGGAAATTGCAACATTGAAAAAGTTTTAGTATTTTTAAATAATTGTTTTCCCTGCGCATCATTTTGGCACTGCTGTGGTCTTTAGGCTTACATCCATTTTGGTATAATTTATTTTGGTTAATGAAAATAAAAATACATTTAAAAGACCGGTTAAACTTATCCCCATCCAAGTTTTCTTGTAATCTGAAATCAGCATATTTAAATAAATAATATTTCACCCAGTGAGAGAGAGAGAGAGAGAGAGAGAGAGAGAGAGAGAGAGAGAGTGTGTAAATTGATAAAGTAATAAGTCACCAGCAATTCATTGATAATATGTTCCTTATCGAAGGGATTTCTCAATGACGTCTTGAATTCCACGAAACTTGCCTACCACACACTATGGTAATCAGCAGCCTACTCATAGGTTAAAGGACAGTAATACCACTTTAGATTAATATACTTATCATGACTCATATTGTTGTTTATTGCTGTTATTTACCCTTGTTTGTTTGTTATTCATTCATTATTCTGACTGCTTTAACTTTTTAATTTAGGGAGGTTTACTGTGAGCCAGTTTAACTTTGACGATTTTTTTTTCTACATGTAGGTTCGTATATGTTTTGAATAATAGTTTGTTGCAATAATAATATTACTTCGATATTAATAAAATAACAGTTGCTCCATATCATTTCTACGGACGACATTGATTAAATATCAGTTGTAATAAGACCACTTCTATTGACATTATTAATTATAACTATAACAATAAAAATATTAATTATAACTATAACAATAAGAATATTAATTATAACTATAACAATAAAAATATTAATTATAGTGATAGCATTAATTCAGTATTGATTATAGTGGCATGAATTCCTCTATCAGTTATAATATCGGTGTCAGTTATTATTATTTTTATTTTGTAAATCATACGAAAATATCGGAACACCCTTATACATAGACAAGTCACTAAAAAATATGATAATTTGGATTTATCAATCCGAGTACAAATTGCAGTCAATTGTTTTATTAGCGATTATGTTATATCAATAGTTTCATTATTTAAACATTAAGTCATAGAAATCAAACGTCTTAGGACCTAGAATAAAAAGATATCGTTCACAAAAGGATCGGTTAGTTTTTCTTTGATAATCCGGATATGAATTCTTTATTACAGGAAATGCAGTATATCGCTACATAAAATATTGCAGGTTTACTTGAATATCTTTATGTTTAGATGGTGTTGATTTTGACAAAAATATATTATTTTTTACCTCTGCCAACGAATTTGGAAGGAGGTTATGTTTTTGCCCCTGTTTGTGTATTTGTTGTTTGGATGTGTGCGTGTTTGTTTGTGAACAGCTTCCTGTCCACAATTTTAATCGTAGAGTTATGATAATGGAAGGGATTAACTGTTATGTAAAAATCTGGAAATTTTTAATTTAGGAAGGTCAAGGTCAAAGTCAAGGAAAATGTCAAATTCACGTAATCAGCCGTAAGTTTGGACACTGTTGTCACAGACTTCAAACTTAGTTCATATTTGAGTGTACGAAAATCCACGCCAGTTGATACAGGTTGCCATCAAAGGTCAAGGTCGAGCAAAAGGTCGAGAACTAAGCTGCCACGGCAGAGGTCAGCGCTCTACTGTGTGCACCTCTAGTTCAGCAATTATTTGAGTATATCTCCTTCCTCTTCATGGAGAGAGATAGGTCAAGTAATTAAATTTATTGTTTATTTTACACATTGAAAATTAGTACAGTTGTTGACAATGTTTCGAAGATCAGGCAAACCTCAACCTTAGGGTGAAGCATTCTACAGATGATATCAAGATATTCCAATATTTATATGATTATGCTGGATTGTAGTCTCAAGTTAGTTGAATTGTCATTGACTAGTCCACATTAGTTGTGGAGCTGGTACAGTCTATCTCTTCTTTAATTGGTCGTGATGAACTTTTGAATTTTGAGCGTATGCTGACCCTAGTCAGAATATTACACCGATCAGCTGCCGGGATGACAGGCGAAGACGGCTCACTGTGGGAATGTCCTGGTATATCAGGTGATTCAAGCAGGTAGTCAGTTTTGGTGAGATTTTTCAAGATGTTCACTATGCTAGGCAAGCATCCTGGCAATCTGTCTTCAAGTTTAACTTCATGTTATGGGGTGTGATCCATGTATACTAGAAGTATTGGTGGTGCCAGGCGGTCTTTTGGTTAGCAGGATAAACTCTGCCTGGGCGGTGTTGAGATTAAGTTTCTCCTGCAGGATCTCAACTACTTCCTGGATACATAGACATCTGTTCTTCGGAGCGTTGCCAATAATGCTGGTGTTTTCTATGATGTGCTTGAAGGTAATGTATCAGCCATGAGCTTGCAATATGTACTTTGTGGTGGCCCTTGCTAGACGTAACTGAATAACTGACTGGACAGATGCATGTTCATGCTACCAGTGTAGTTACTGGCACATCCTTGGTTTCAGGATTTATATTGGTACACCACATACAGTAAGTCCTCCTCAACAGGTCCAGCATAGGTGGTGTAGGGTTGTTCTTCATGATAAAGTTCTTTCTTCGCAATATAAGAGAGTAGATGACAAATTCAAGGTGTGTATCAGGTTCCGCAGTTCTGTCATTCTCTCTGAAAACCTTATTCATAGCAGTCTCATCCCTCAAATGGCTTCAATGCAAGTACCCTTAGTAATAAAAGTGAATTGTCTTCTTAGCGGGTTCAGGCTGGGTGTCTCCATACTAACAGTAACTTTCCTGACCTCTTTGTGGATATGTCTGATGGCATAGCTGATGTTCAGAAGCCTGACAACTCGATTTAGTTCCTCATGGGTGGCCTAACATAGAACAGTGGGAAATTTCCTGCAGGACAAAGGTCTGGATGGTGATGGTCTAGTATCAGGAAGGTCAGTCACTGTTTCCATTGAGGCAGAGACCAAGGCTATTAGGTTTGGGTTAAATAGGACTGGTACATAGAGCATCCATAATAAAGTTAAAACTGCTACACTTCTGGAATATCCTGCATAGATCTTGGACTTCCTTGGTGAAAAGACGTCCCGGAGAAAAGAAGGACTACTTTGCAATTCCCATGTAGAAGTTCACGAACAGAACTCCTAAAGGGAACCCATTAAGTTGCTGGCTTTTTAGATACATCTGGCTATCATGGTTGATGATAGGGGATATTCTTAGTGCAAACTTGTAAGAGTGAACAAAGGATAGATTTCAAGAGGCAAAGAAGCATAGTCATCGGCTTCCTGTACACATTTGTCTTTCCTTATGTTAATAGTCTCATCTACAGGGAAATTGTCAGTGAAAATATCAGCACATTGGACACTGCAAGTCCCCTGAATTCGTTATCTGTTATCAAACAACTAATATTGGGCTCACACATTCACAATTTTACTTCTGATTGTCTCGAGGACAGGAAAATTGGTCGTTGGCAACCTATAATGATTATTGAATGTGTAAAGGTGTAATATCGTAGGATTTTTTTTGTCACGTCAGTGAGGTTAGAGTGGGGCCACATGGCCCGAACTGGCCCGACTATTTACCGCCGCGCTAAATAGTCGGGGCAACTGCCATTATATAAAAATTTTAACGAACTTCGACATGCATTTTCTGATCATCGCAACATATCTTCGATCATCCAGCATGTCTTCGATCATCGAAGAGCGTTTAGATCATCATTATCTATAATACGATGATCAAAATGTGCGCAAGAACATCGGTGAAAAAAAATAACCTCGGTTGTAGCCTTCCGATGATTGTTGAATGGCTGCCGAAAATCAAATCGCTCCTTACAATGATCGTGCAACTTCTTGAACATCGTTAAAGGGGGCGTGGGCTCATTTCCTTAGCACACTACCGATCATCGTAAACCTTTACAATCATAGAAACAGTCATAATACTGATTCGACAGTCGTAATAGAGTCGTAGCATGGTCCCCGATGATTCCAGATTTTTTGCCTGTGACTTCGATCTGGGCCCTCCAATCGCACTTAATCGTGGAAAATCGACAATGGACAAAAACAATCAGCATTGGGAGCAAAAAATCAGCATCGGGAGCCCTAATCGGGAATGTGTGAAGCTAGCATAAGAACAATCCGTATTATCATTGAGAACTGCCCCATCCCACCTAAGCAGTACCAGTTGAGGAGTTCCAACGGTATTTATTAGAAGAAGTCACTTGTCTGAGGGAGTACCAGCTCTTACATTGGTTTGATGACTATGTATCTGTCAAACAAATAAGGGAAGGCAATCTAATCCTGTATGAGAAACATACCCACAATATCACCCAAGATGAATTTATCCTGCCTACCACCAAACACCCTGACACTGCTCGTACTTCAAGGCAGCCCACAGAACAGACCTTGGAAAATGAAGTTGAGCATAGCGACAGGCTGCCTGGACTCTCATCTGAACTGGTGAACATATTATCACAGATGCTGACTCTGAACCAATTCACTTGGTATCATATGATAATTATTATGCTTAATAATAATTATTTTTTATTAACAGTTGATATTATTATTAATCATCAATATTATTAACAATTATGTATTATTCCAGGACTTTATGACACTGAGCCATTGCCACATATCATCCCAGCTACTGATCAGCAAGGGGGCAATGTAAATACCCAGTCTGAATATGACCACTCTGCTACAATGGAATAATGACTATACATCTCCCTAAGCAGTTATTCTGTCACATCTTTTAGGGGTATATTGAGCCACGCATCCTGCAAGTCCATGACCAGAAAGCTGCCTGCAGGCACATCATGGAAAACACCAGCATTATTGGCAACCCCAGATAGCAGATGTCTATATATCCTGAAAGCCGTTCTAATTCCACCATATAAACCTACCTTCAACACCACCCAGGAGAAGTTTATCATACCAGCCAGCAGGCAGCCTGGTGCCACCAGTACTTCAAGGCTGCTCAGTGATCAAACCATGGAAGAAGGAGTTGAGCATAGAGACAGTCTCCCTGGATATTTCATCTGGCCTGGGTGATCTTCTTATCCAATCACAACAAACTTAATTCCCCGCCTGAATCGCCAGGTATTGTAAAAGGAAATACTCACATGGAGCCTTTATCCATAATCCTAGAGCTGATTGATGAAGCTTCCAGACTAGGTGCAGTCAGCATTCAGAGTGCATCACAGCCAAACTAAGAAGAGATCAATGGTTTCAGCTCCGTACTCAACTATGAGAATTTAACTGACTTGGATCAAAACCCAGTTTTTGTGAAAATATTGGAACTTCACCTTACCATGTTCAGAATGCTTTGACCTGAGGATCAGGATTGCCCAATCCTGATAAATATTGTCAACAATTGTACTTGTTTTTACTTCCTGTAAAATAAACAAGAGAAGAAATTAACTGACAGATATCTCTCCTCAAATAAAGGAGATAATCCCAAATACATTATTATTATTATTATTATTATTATTATTATTATTATTATTATTATTATTATTATTATTATTATTATTGTTGTTGTTGCTGTTGTTGTTGTTGTTGCTGTTGTTAATATTATTTATTTATTTACCTATACGTTTATTCCTTTTGGAAAGGGTGACTCTAAAGGCCTTTAACCTTCAGATTTTCAAATACATATTAAGATGTGACATAATCTTATGCACACCTCCATCCTAGTTACAACCGACAAGAATGCGCACTCTATCAGATACTCATCCCCTGTATACAACAATAAATGCACGAATAATTATCATGATTATCATCATGTCGCTTAAATTTCCTAAAAGTGAACGAAGCAGGAATGATAAGGTGAAAAGTTAACTTAATTCTTATCAAATAACATTAATGTTATATCTTTTCAATGACAATAACCTTAACACAAATTTGTAAAATTAACCAAATTTTTAAAAGAATTTCGACCGTTTCAATTTAAAGGTGCATTTGATAAAAGAAAATAGTATTCCAATTTTCTTTTGCATATTTTGCATAGTAACAAAAATAAGAGCCATAACTCGATTCAGAAAAAAAAAAGAATTGCAGAACTTTTTGATTAAAAAAAGAAAAAAAGCATTTCAATGAAAAAATAATTTAAAGAGATTTTTCGGCTTTACGAACAGATTATTGAGTTATATCATGTGATAATTTGGCCTTATCAAAAGCTAATAGCGTTATCTTCGTAACTACGTTAAATTAGATGATAATTAGGTTATGCAGCATAACAGCATTATGCCAAACGGCACGTTGGTTTTATTGTATAATTCGGGACACACCGAAACCTAATTAGATCAGGTGTTTTGCCGTAAGATATTTCTAATTTATCTTTTTCGTTTAATTTTTGAACTTTTTAAGTCTCTTTTCTTTTATTATTATGGCCAAAGGCATCGTGAAAGATGAAACTTAATATAATTATCTTATTTATTTCATTATTATTATTATCATCATTATTATTATTATTATTATTATTATTATTATTATTATTATTATTATTATTATTATTATCATCATTATTATTATTATTATTATTATTATTAATTTCTAAGCTACAATACTATTTGGAAAAGCTGGATGCTATAAGCCCAGGGGCTCCAATAGGAAAAATAGCCAAGTGAGGAAAGGAAACAAGAAAAAGCAAATTTTTAAGAAGAGTAACAACATTAAGATAAATATCCCCTACTTAAACTATAAAAACTTTAAGAATAAAAGAGGAAGA
The DNA here is from genome assembly GCF_036898095.1 of Palaemon carinicauda. NCBI lineage: Eukaryota > Metazoa > Arthropoda > Malacostraca > Decapoda > Palaemonidae > Palaemon > Palaemon carinicauda. Next base: position 99,687,836 of record NC_090741.1, on the reverse strand, counting down.
GAAAAAAGACAGAACAGCGTGCCCGAGTGTACCTTCAAGCATGAGAACTCTAACCCAAGACAGTGGAAGACCATTGTACAGAGGCTATGGCACTATTGTTTTAGTTCTTCAAAGGTTGGGATGGCCGATGTGGTAACGTCCCTGATTGGTGAAAGCCAGACTAGGGTCGAGTTCTGCTCGCACTCGTTAGTTTCTTTGGACGCTGCAACCTTCCCATACTTGTGAGCTAAGGATGGGGCGTTTGGGGTAGCTTATAGGTCTATCTGCTAGGTCTTCTACAGCTATTGCCTGGCCCTCCTTGATCCTAGCTTGGG
>NC_090741.1:99675022-99682522 GCF_036898095.1 Palaemon carinicauda | reverse complement strand
ATCATCAATCTAAAATTCCTTCTTACAGCCAAAGTCGTTACCGATTATATCCAAATTTAAAAGAGCAGTCAGTTCCAAGTCCCTTATCACAAGCCAGGTCATCAATCAATATTCAAATATAAGTTCTCTCCAAAGGAGGAAACACGGCCTGAAAAATGAAAAAAGAAAAACACTTACGAACACTCCTAACTAACTAAACTATTGCACTATAATCAAAGATAATTAGTAAATTGTTCTTATCATTCACAATCACGATAAGTAAAGATAAACAAAACTGTACTTACTCAAAAATAAACAAAACACTTCCAAGGCTGGTTGAAATCAAATAAAATAAATCCAGCATTCACACACACAACCGCCTCTAGCAGCAGTCAAATCAAAAAGCCATTCACCCAAGACATTCACCACTGCTGTAACCTAACTAAAAACTAAACAAACAATCTCATTTATACCAACAGTCTTTCTTACAACAAACAATCGATACACTAGCTACCTCTCTCTCTCTCTCTCTCTCTCTCTCTCTCTCTCTCCTCTCTCTCTCTCTCTCTCTCTCTCTCTCTCTCTCTCTCTCAGGATTTGGCAAAAAACAAAAATAAAAATGATTAAAAATTGAAAAAAAAATTATTCTCCACATTCCTCTCCCCTTACTTTACAAAATCCTTCTCACACAACACTTACATTATTATTTTCATTACCCAGTCGCAGTCGGGAATGGGACCTCTGCTCCGAGTAACTGGGCCTTCATACACTCTCATTCACTCCTTCCTTATCACAATCATTCGCTATATTAACACTATTCCTATTTAAATCCCTATTATCTAATATATCATGCACTATCCCATCTACCTCACTATCATCTTGCCCTAGAATCTCACTTATATCCGTCAGCAATTCATCCATTTCATCCAAACCCTTTTCTACTTTAATAAAAGATTCATCCATACTACTTATCATCCTCCTATCTCTCACTCTCGCATTCGTTATACTTTTTTTTACATCATCTAATGAAAAACCACACACACTATAGGTATCATTCATACTCAGCCATGATTCATCTGTATTAATACATTTATCTTCCACACTCAATTGCACAATTACACCCTTGTCATACTTATTCGTATTCTTACCTATACCTATAAATTTCCCTTGCACTTTCTCCTCACTTAAAACTTTCAAACGCCTCTTTTTTCTATATTCAACTAACACTAATTGTTTACTTTCTAGACCTAATTCCTCATACATACTAGGTTCACACTTGTTCCTTTTCAACCATTTACTCATCCCATTCTCTTGGATATATTCAGGTACCTCCTTCCATTCACGCAACTGGTTGTGGTGTGCCCTAACTCTTTCCACAATACCATCCACACACAACTTACCCAAAACATAACTTAATCAACTCGAATCAACTTCTAAAACCTCATATGGACCTTCAAACTTATAACGCACCTTATATACATTAATTCTACCCTTTTCAATTACTTCTTTCATCACTCTCTCACCAACTTTCAAGCTTTCAAACCTCTCATCTGCTTTCCTTCACACATCTCTATCATCCTCCTACACACCCAACTTACTATCTTTTCAAAATTTAACACAAACTTACATGGAGACATACCCATACTCTTATGCACTGTTGCATTGTAAGCCCACAGCGCTCTACCAACATATAAATCCCAGTCATTATCACATGTACTCATCATTCGCAAAATTTCAGTTAATGTTCTTACATTCCTTTCAGCCAACCCATTCGCACCTGGCATACAAGGAGTCGAATACACATGTTCAATAACCCATTCTCTTAACATCTCCTCAAACTCCCATCCAACAAACTCAGGGCCATAATCACTTAACATTCTCGCAGGCTTACACACACACATCGGCAACATTACTTGACCAACCATTCTTGCAACAGTCTCACTCATTTTATTCTTTATAGGCACTGCATAAGTAAACTTACTCATGTGATCTACCATAATAATCATTCCCACGTGTCCCCTCGCAGTCAGAGGTAACAAAACACAATCAATCACAAACATCTCAAATGGTTCTTTCATACGTAATCTCAAAACAGGCGGATGAGCATGCACTCTCTGTACTTTCCTTTCTGGCAATCTACACACATAGTCGCTACATCCTACACATCTGGCTTAACCCAGGTGTAAACAATCTCTCACACATGTATTCCCACAATTTATTCTTACCCTTATGCCCATATCTGTCATGCACTAACATACACATACTTACTGCTGCATGCATCAGAAACACAGGAACATATATATCTTCATCCATTCCTTTATGTAGAAAATAAACAATATTCTTACACACAATAAGTCTCTTACTAACTTTCTTATACACCTCTAAATCAGACGGCCATTCTTCTACCTTAATACTATTCAACATAAATTCACGTAACCTTTTAATTTCCACACATTCATCTTGAATTTCTTCCACCTCCTCTTCAGTCAATAGATTATCCTCACTCCTCGTAATATCAACCATGCCAACAAAATTCGCCATAAATATACTAATATCTTCTATCACAACTACTTCACATCCATTCTTCAAAAGCAAACCACTACCAATATCAACTGATAGATCATGCAATCTTAAAAAATCAATATCTATGAAAAAACAACTAGGCATCTCATTTTCTCAAATTGCAATGAAATTATGTTCTACCTCCATACCTCCCAGTTTTACTTTCAAACGCACTTCTTCCCAAACTAGCAAACTTCCTATACCTATCCCATGAATTCTCACACTCGTACATTGCCTTTTCACTTCCCAATTGTACCGCTCTATTTCCTTGATAACAGACATATTCACTAATGACACTTGCACTCCTATATCAAATAAACTACAGTATTCATTCTCATTTATACCCACATACGTCATCATTCTTCATTTTACATCATGCATACAAATGTTTACTCTCCTATCAATAGGGTCATTCTTGTCACACCTCCGTTCATCTTCGCTATCTTCTAATCTCATACCACTCTGATTCAAGTCATCCGGGCAATCCCCCTTCTCACTCAACAACTTGCAACATCTTTCATTACATTGTAACCTCAATATATACTCCCTTTCAGTCTCCTTCTCTGCCTGGTATTGCATCGGACGATTCCACCCAAAATACAAATAAACAGTTACACCATACAACACACTTACTACCAACAATACTTTTGATAACAATTCACTCTCAAGCACACTATCCTCCTCCTTATATGCCATTTCTTTCGATACTTCATTCCTAACACTCATTCTAAGCTCATCAACACTAGCAGGCCCTATTCAAACCCTCCAATTTCAACTTATATTCTCATCTACATTAATTCCTTCTTTCAAACTTTCATAATCCAAATCGTCATCCTGCTTTATCTTACCTGTCATAACATGTCTCAATTTAACATACCTTTCATCCTCTACATTAACCAAAATATACATACATCCCATGCAATCACCCTCAAGTATACCCCGTATTCTCATCCTCCTTACAGTCGGCAACTAGCTCACATACACCATCGGCTCCTGCAAATTCAAAATACCATCATACACATGCACACACGTTTTCACTAAATTACTTGATTCCGAACTTTCCACTACATATTCACAATTGTCACTATTGGCCATTCCCAGACTAATCGGCCATGCAACTTTTACACTGACAACCTCACTCGCATCTCTTGACAATTTAACACTTTCTTTCGCTATTAACGAAACACCTTTCCATAACTTCGTACATACACTACCATCTTCATTCAAATAAAATTCCCCACTTTCATCTCTATCATATTTACACTAGGATGTACAATCATACCACATTTTTTCAAGGAGTTATAACCTAATATCGCATCATATTTGTCCTTTAATCCCTCAACCACATAAAAATCATTATCCTCCATCATCAGCCCCCCAATCATAACATTTTCCCGTAACTTTCCTTGCACAACCATACTTAAATTACCGATACCTTCCACTTCCCCTTTACACCCACCTAAATTCACAAACATCCCTTACCTTATGGTACGCATTCCTAAACATTAAATTAACACCACAACCAGTATCAATCAGACCAACTAGCTTTATTCCATTAAAATTTACTTTTGCACTCATGCAGTCATAAGCTCTTTCACTCATCACATGTTCATGCAGTAAACCTTCACGAACATGCATCACATTCACTCCGCACACACTCGAGGACTCACCCAGCTGAACCCTCTTACACTCCCGAACATCCTGGCTGACTTAATCCCTTCTTCCTACATACTCCGGCTACATGCCCATCTACATCACATTCAGTACACTTACCCCACGGCTCCTTGCACATTCTAGCATAATGACAATCCTTACCACAATTACCACAAATAACATAAATACGATTACTACGACATCCACTCCGGCTACATGTCCATCTACATCACATTCAGTACACTTACCCCGCGGCTCCTTGCACATTCTAGCATAATGACAATCCTTACCACACTTACCACAAATAACATAAATACGATTACTACGACATCCACTCGCTATGTGACCAGTCATACCACACCGATAACATTTTACCCCTTTCTCTTTCTTGCACTCGCTAATTCTATGCCCTACCACACCACATCCAAAACAACACCTAGAGCCCCTCTACATTCATTCTTCTTATGCCCTACTTTCCGACATCTAGAAACACTTCTCTTCACGGACACAACTACCTGACTTACCTCGCTGCACACTAGCACTCCAATCTCTCCAAACCTGATTCCCTTGCCTAAAGCGTTCATTTGCCCTTATAGGTATTCCCGCAGTACTCGCCCTAACACTCCTATCTACTATACTATCAGCTACCCTCATCGGTCCTCTCATAACAGCATCTCTAAAATTATCAAATTCTGGCACACTTTCTTCCATTCCAGTTCTTACACTCACAGATTTACTTTTTTTCATTCACCTATCTAACTCATAATCCTCAACTTTCTCTAAAATATCATCCCATGTCAATCTTTCTTTCGTCCACCTCATTTTCTCCTTCTGTTTCAAATTAATAGACTCAGCAACATTCTCAGGTACATTAGCCAAAATCTTCTCCATTAACTTCTTATTCTCCTTTATACCTTCATCCCCATACTTCTCCCTAGCTAAAGTTTCCAACCTACATACATACATTGATATAGCTCCTCCTGCATTCATTCGTGCCTCATCCAAATAATTTTTTCGCTTATACCTAACACTCCCTTTCATACGTTTTACCTGCTCAATTATTCTCTTTTTCACACTCTCATAATCAACATCACCTACACTCATTATCACACCATACATCGTCAACAAATACCCAGTGAAATATTCTCCTAACTCCCTAGCCCAAACTCTCTTACTATCACCAAACTTATCCTGACAATACCTCTCATACTCCCTAAAAAATCATACACATCTTTACTACTATGCTTATTGAACTTTTCACACCTCGGTACCTCTCTCATAAACACTGTCTTACAAACTTCAACTTCATTCTCACTATCTTCACTGCTACCTTCCTTCTTGTTTCCTACTTCCTCACTAGAATATAAAGAATCTAATTCCACACTCATACTCCTATCCTTGATTGTACTCTTCCTAGCCCTTTTTTTTACTCACCACTTTCACCCATTCACGATCATCCTCGCTCTCATCCTGACACTTTTTCTTCTCTTTCTTCACATCACTTCTACCTTTCCTTTTATCCTTCCTCTCACCTTTCTGTTCATCCTTACTATACTTAGTCCCTTCAACTTCACTATCACTATTACTATCACTATCACTTCCTTTCCCATTATCACTTACCTTAACTTTTTCTTCCACCAGCAACCCTTTACCCATAGCAGATACCACTCCTCCGATTGCACCTTCACCCATGAAAGTTTCCATCATTCTCATTGCTTGCCCCATCATAGCTTCCATTCGTTTCTCCATTCGTTCTTCATACTCTTGCATCCTCATCTCAACACCCTCTTCCACTCTCTCTACAGTTCCCTGAATTTTCCTCAGTTTCCTATGCATCTCCTCATTCTCACAACTTAACCTCTTATTCGCGTGCAGCAATTTTTCCTCACGCTCCTTATTCAGCCGCAATTCCTCCCTTAATACATTTAGTTGTTCTTCCATTTTCCAACAGCCTTATCAGTCCTTCGTCCAAGAGTCCAGCTATCAATCCCACCTCGGATGCCCCTGTCCGGGCGCCAAAATAATGTGGTGGGATACACACAAAAGCAACCCCACACCCTTGATCACTCTAACAGACAATTGCCTCTCCAACACAAACTTTCCCCTTACGTTATCATAAACTGGACTCTTAGAGAGAAGGGAAATAAAAACAAACCATAATCTTAACACTATATTCCTAAAACTAAACATAACCAAAATTATTACTATACTTAAAACTGAAGATATCATACAGACAACACAAAAAAAACTTAACAAACAAAATAAAAATACCACATTCACATAAACCCGGAGAAAAAATATCAAAACTTGAAACTAAGATGCATCACAACCAAGTATATATATATATATATATATATATATATATATATATATAATATTTTATGAACACCAATACAGTCGTCCACACACTACCAACTGTCTTTAATGACAAACTACCACACCTCTGTGGTTAACACTACACTGTGTGGCAATTGGCCACAGCTGCCTCCCTGATTTGGGTCGAAGTTATCATCGTCATATCATCCTCATCATCATCAATCTAAAATTCCTTCTTACAGCCAAAGTCATTACCGATTATATCCAAATTTAAAATAGCAGTCAGTTCCAAGTCCCTTATCACAAGCCAGGTCATCAATCAATATTCAAATATAAGTTCTCTCCAAAGGAGGAATTACGGCCTGAAAAAAGAAAAAAGAAAAACATGAACACTCCTAACTAACTAAACTATCGCACTATAATCAAAGATAATTAATAAATTGTTCCTATCATTTATAATCACGACAAGTAAAGATAAACAAAACTTTACTTACTCAAAAATAAACAAAACACTTCCAAGGCTGGTCGAAATCAAATAAAATAAATCCAGCATTCACACACACAACCGCCTCTAGCAGCAGTCAAATCAAAAAGTCATTCACCCAAGACATTCACCACTGCTGTAACCTAACTAAAACATAAACAAACAATCTCATTTATACCAACAGTCTTTCTCACAACAAACAATAGATACACCAACTACATATCTCTCTCTCTCTCTCTCTCTCTCTCTCTCTCTCTCTCTCTCTCAGGATTTGGCAAAATACAGAAATAAAAAATAAATAAAAAATAAAACAAAAATTAATCCTCCTTAATGTTTGTTTACTTATTGCGCAAGAATCTTGGCTTGTTTGCTTCTTATTGAACTGAATATAGATATGGATGTCTGTCACGCTTTTTCTTACAATAAGGCTGCTGACAAGCTCTTTATCTACATTAGGAATAACAATGATAAGTCATAAGTCTTCCTTTAATCCTTATGATTGCCTT
>NC_090741.1:99662522-99670022 GCF_036898095.1 Palaemon carinicauda | reverse complement strand
AAGATAGATTGCTTTGCAATTCCCATGTAGATGTTCGCGAACAAAACTAAAGGGGAACCCATCAAGTTACTGGCTTTTTAGATATATTTTGGCCCCATAGTTGATGATAGGGGATTTTTTAGTGCAAACTTGTAGGAGTGAACAAAGGACAGCTTTCGAGATACAAAAAAGCATGGTCATCGATTTCCTGCGCACATTTGTCATTCCTTATTTTGATAGTCTCATCTACAGAGACATGGTCAGTGATAATATCAGCACATTGGACACTGGTAAGTCCCCTGAATTCATTATCTACCATCAAACAACTAAGAACAATCAGCATTATCATTGAGAACTGACTAATCCCACCTAAGCAGTACCAGTTGAGGAGGACCAACGGTGTTTACTAGAACAAGTCACGTGTCCGAGGAAGTACCAGCTCCTACATTAGTATGATGACTATGTGTCTGTAATACAAATAAGGGGTGCATCAAGCAGCACATTCTGGAAGGCAACCTAATCCTGTAAGACAAACATACCCACAATACCACTCAAGGTGAATTTTCGCTGCCTATCAACAAACAGCCTGACACTACCCGTACTTTGAGACAGCCCACAGAACAAACCTTGGAAAATTAAGCTGAGCATGGTTACAGGCTGCTTGGACTCACATCTGAACTGGTGAACACATTGTCAAATCACAGCGATGCTGACTCCCAACTGATTCACCCGGTATTATTTAATGTCTATTATGTTTAATAATAATTACTGTTATTATTAATAATTATTATCATTAATGATTAATAATTATTATCATTAATGATTAATATTATTATTGTTATTATTATTATTTCAGGACTTTATGACACTGAGCCATTGCCATATATCATCCCAGCTACAGATCAGCAAGGGGCAATGTAGATACCCAGACCGAATATGGCCCGGCTACGAGATGGAATAACGACAATGCATCTCTCTAAGAGGTTATTTTTTCGTTTTAATTCAGCCATATAACCTACCTTAACCGCCACCACCCAGGAGAAGTTTATCATACCAGCTAGCAGACAGCCTGATGCCACCAGTACATCGAGGCTGCTCAGGAATCAAACCCTGGAAGATGAAGTTGTGCATGGAGACAGCCTGCTTGGGTATTTCATCTAACCTGGTGACCGTCAAATCCAACCACAGCAAATTTAACTCCCCCCCCCCTAAATCTACAGGTATTATAAAAGTAAATACTCACATAGAGCCTTTATCCATAATCCTAGAGCTGATTGGTGAGACATCCATACTGGGTGCAGTCAACATTAAGAGTGCCTCACAGCCAGTAAAGAGATCGACGTTATCAGTTATGTCCTCGACTATGAAATTTCAATTGACTTGAGACCAAAATCCTGTTTTTGTGAAAATATTGGAACTTCACATTACCATGTTCAGAATGCTTTGACCTGAGGATCAGGAATGCCTGATCCTGTTGAATATTTTCAACAACTGTACTTGTTTTTACTTCCTGCAAAATAAATAGGAGAAGATATTACTTGACAGGTCTCTCTCCTCAAAAATAAAGGAAATAATCCCAAACACATTATTATTATTATTATTATTATTATTATTATTATTATTATTATTATTATTATTATTAGCAGCAGCAAGTAGTAGTAGTAGTAGTAGTAGTAGTAGTAGTAGTAGTAGTAGTAGTAGTTCATATTTATTTACTTAAACTGTTTACGGTATTCCTTTCGGAAAGAGTGACTCTAAAGGCCTTAAAACTTCAGATTTTCATATGCATTTTGAGATGTGAAATAATCTCATGCATACATCCATCTTAGTTAAACCCCCCCAGAATTGGCACTCTATCGGAAATTCATCCCCTGTATAAACACATGTACGAGGATTTATCATAATTATCATCACGTCGCTTAAGTTTCCTAAAAGTGAATGAAGGAGGAACGATAAGGTGAAAAGTTAACTTAATTCTATCAATTAACATTAATGTTATATCTTTTCATTGACTGGCAGTTTTTTTATCCATTTTCAGACTGATTAATGATGACATTAACCTCAACACAATCTTTGAAAATTAACTAAATTATTCAAAGAATTTCGACCATTTCAATTTAAAGGTGCATTTGATAAAAAAAGAAAAAAATCAATTTTCTTTTGCATATTTTGCATAGTAACAAAAACAAGAGACATAAATCGATTTGGGAAAAAGTATTGCAGAACGTTTTGATTAAAAAAAAAAAAAAAAACTTTTCAATGAAAAAAAGATCTAAAGAGATTTTTCATCTTTGCGAGCAGATTATTGAGTTATATCATGTGATAATTTGGCCTTATCAAAAGCTAATAGCGTTATCTTCGTAACTACGTTAAATTAGATGATAATTAGGTTTTGCAGCATAACAGCATTATGCCAAACGACACGTAGGTTTTATTGTATAATTCGGGACACACCGAAACCTAACTAGATCAGGTGTTTTGCCATAAGATATTTCAATTTGATCTTTTTCGTTTCATTTTCGACTTTTTGAGTCTCTTTTCTTTGATGATTACGGCCAAAGGCATCGTGAAAGATGAAACTTACTACGAATATTTTATTTCTTTATTTGTCTATTATTATTATTATTATTGTTATTATTATTATTATTATTATTATTAATTGCTTAGCAACAACACTTGTTGGTAAAGCAGGATGCTATAAGCCCAGGGGATCCAACAGGGAAAAGAGCTCAGTGAGGAAATAAAACAAGTTAAATAAAATTTTAAGAGCAACAACATTGAAATAAATATCTCCTATTTAAATTATAAAAAAATTAACAAATAATGAGGAAGAAAAACAAGACAGAACAGCGTACCCGAGTGTACCCTCAAGCAAGAGAACTCTAACCAAAGACAGTGGAAGACCATGGTACAGAGGCTAAGGCACTATTGTTTTAGTTCTTCTAGGGTTATGGTGGCCGATGTGGTAACGTCCCTGACTGGTGAACGCTAGACTGGGGTTCGAGTTCCACTCTAACTCGTTAGTATCTTTGATCGCTGTAACTTCACCATCCTTGTGAGCTAATGATGGGGCGTTAGGGGGTTACTTATAGGTCTATATGCTAGGCTATCATCAGCAGCAGCCATTGCCTGGCCCTCCTTGGTCCTAACTTGGGTGGAGAGGGGGTTTGGGCGCTGATCATATGTACATATGGTCAGTCTTTAGGGCAATGTCACTGTCCCTTACCTCTGCCATTAATGAGCGGCCTTTAACCTTTAAGTTTGTACATAATATCTTTCATTATTTATTACATCGGATAAATCTAATCTTATGAATTTCTTATAATCTTATGAGCAGAGGCCGATGGTATGGAAGCTAGGATTTCCTTATTTGACAAATGCTTGAAGAAAATAATAGTGAAATTAAATCTGAGAGATGTTTAGAGCTTAACCCAACATGGAGGCCATGAATAAATATTATGAATGATACAGTGTGTTAATACAATAAGAAAAAGCAATGAAAGTTATTAATCCTATTGGAATCGTCCCTGTCTGGCAATCTGTTGGACGGAGGTTCGAGTCCCACTCAAGCTTTATAGTTTCTTTTAGTGTCTGCAACCTCACCATCTTGTGAGCTAAGAGCGGGGGTTTAAGGAACCCTGGAAGTGTACATGCTGAGTCATCAGCAGCCAATACCTGGCCCTCTTGGTCTTAGCTTGGGTGCAATGTTAAAAATTTGCAATAAAAAAGAAAACAGTAAAAATCCTATTATAAATGTTGCCAGACATTTACCGTTTTTGAAAGGGAGATATTAAGGCAAAGGAGTGATATTACGGCCATCAACCCGTAAAAGATCATAACAAGGTGAGGTAAAAATTATGGTCGTCTGTATTTTACTGAAATACTGTTAAGAACTATTTTTATGGTGAATTTCCGCTAAAAAAAATTTCTTTCTTTAAACAGTGTGGATTGCGTCTATGAGCGCTTATCATATGTTTATATGGTCGGTCTCCATAGGTACTGCCACAGTCCCTGTCCATTGTCATTTATGAGCGACTTTTAAACCTTTAAAAAGAATATCTGTCGCCCAAACTTCTATTCCAAAACTTTCTTACAAACTTTATGTAGATTTCTGAAACTGTTTTGTAACTTGTGGCTGTCTTCTCTGAAATCTGATTTCACTCTACACAAGGACGAATTCAAATACGTGTAATAAATTTCTTCCCTAATAAAGTATGCATATATGAAATCACGCACTGTAATTAATATTAAAAATCAAGTAAATATTCATCTATATTTATTTTCATATTCTCATGAAAGTTTGGAAACGCAAACCCGATTAGGGTGATGTGTAAATGTATAAAAACAACGGAAGATCAAAGCTGCAAAATAAAAATATCTACAAAATGTTTATTTTCCAAATACATGGCTAATTAAGAGCCTAATTAGGTAACCTTTATTAAAAGACTGCCCTGAACAAAAGCTCTTAATTTTTTTAATCCCAAAGTCTGCCAATACAGTTTCTTTTTATTCATATTTATCGGTACTTTTTTATGAAAGTACCACCTGTGAATGGTTACTGTTACTTGATTCAGAAATAGAAAATCATTCTTTATAATGGCTCAAAATGTGAAATTTTTGAATATATATTTGTTGCAGTATTACTGAAAAAGATGTGTAAAGAGTCCTTTGTTGAAGAGATGCGTTAGAGATAAATGAATATCAGTAATTGTTCATTTTTATTCATTTATTTATTTATTATTATTATTTTTATTAATATTATTATTAATATTATTATTATTATTATTATTATTATTATTTTTATTATTATTATTATTATTATTATTATTATTATTATTATTAGTTGAAAAGTTACAACCTTAACTAAACCTCTAATTGTGAGATAAATAACACAGAAAAAATATACAAGATAAAAGGAATAAAATCATATTGAATAACTCAATAAGTTGAATCAATGTGTAAGATTTTATATATATATATATATATATATATATGTATATATATATATATATATAATATATATGTGTATCTATATATATATATATATATATATTTATATATATATATATATATATATATGCATTATACCAGCAGTGATAGGTTGTACTTTTACTCCCATTTACGATATGCGTGTATGGTATTAAATTGCGTTGTCGAATAAAACAAAAAATTATTTTTGCGCTAATAAATTGAATAACTGAATGAATTGTCTGCCTGGCCCCCAATCACCCGAATCTCAAAAGCCCTTTTAGGCCTTTTGATTCTCTAAACATTGCCTACCTATTATGAATATCTCACAAAACCATGTGGAATATTAACTCTAAGAAAGGTTTAATACCTGGAACATGAACAAATGTTTTCTTAAAGACAATTTGTGGTCACTTCTTGACCTGCAGAAAAGACCTTACTGGAACAAGACCAGTAATCAAAGATTACGCCACCTTTGGGATTTGAGCGTTCTGCTTATCCTACTAAGGTTGTACCTTGACTTTTAAGTTGAATAATGATACTTCTAGTGAATCTGGTTATCTTTCTCCATTCTCTCCTCTCCCTACTAAGTTTCCTTTGGGAAGAACTCCCTTTAGTGTTTATTTTAAACCCGTTAGACCACATGTTCTCTCAGAAAAAAAAATGTCCGAAAAGATTCAAGAGGATATTCAAAGTTTAAAATTTATTTATATGAAATATCGGTTTAGCAGTAAGCGACTACAATTTATCAATATGTCTTTTATATCTAAAAGCCCCCCGCCTATTTAAATGAATGGCTCCGCTTTTTCAAAAAAAAAAAAAAAACATTTCATAATAACAAATTCAATTTCACGCAACAGTTTAAAACAATTAAGAACCCTCATGTCAATACTAATCTAACTCAAAGTTCAATAGTTTGTCCGTACAAAAGGTAATTTGAGTATCACGCCCGATTTCATCTGAAAACCATCAAATTCGGTGCATTTTACATCGCAGACTTAAACGAACAGGAAACCCCAAAGAGAGAGAGAGAGAGAGAGAGAGAGAGAGAGAGAGAGAGAGAGAGACCAAGTAATTAATCGAGTAGTCAGTGTATTTAGACTTTCGAGTTTGGTGAACTCGGTGCGGTGCAGCGGTTGATTAGGATGGGACCAGGGCATACCTCTCTTCTTAATTATGTTGGGGAATCGCTCAGGTGAACTCATCTATTTCCAATTGTAATTATAAGTAAACTTCGGCAAGCGATGTCTTATTTGCTCTCCCTTAAATTGTGCATGGAATGTATGTGGGTTTACGTATCGCGGGAGAATCTTTGTTTGCTTGTTTTCTTGTTATTGAATGTAGAGAGGGATATCTGTCATACTTTGTTTTATGATAAGGCTGCTGACAAGTCATTTATCTGCATGAGGAATAATAATGATAAGTCATAAGTCATTCTTTAATCCTTATGATCGCCATAATTAAGAATTTGGGTAATGCTATCCAAGTTTCACCATTCGAGTTCTCTTGCTTGAGGACTCAGGCAAGCTGTACTGTCTTATTTCTATTACTCTTGCTGTTTTTGAAGTTTTTACAGTTTATATATGAAAGATCTAATTCAATGTTGTTACTCTTTTTATAGTCGAACCAAACGAAAGTGGCGGGTGAGACACAGATAATATAGTGTGGAAATCTGTCGATTTCTGTCATTTTACCTGGACAGGGTGGATTAGAGAATTCCTGAAACAGAAGATCGATTAAGGTCTTAGGAGCCTCGTCTCGGCAGTCTTCTTCATAGGGTTGTTTCTCCATCTTTAATATATATATATATATATATATGTGTGTGTGTGTGTGTGTATATGTATAATATATATGCGTATATATATATATATATATATCTATTATATATATATATATATATATATATATCTATTATATATATATATGTATATATATATATATATATATATTATATGTGTAAAAATCATGAAAGCTGACACGATATGAGCATAAATATATATTATAGCCAGGGAAGGAAGAATTAGGACTTGATTGGAGTTAGTAGTTTCATCCATTAAGGACATCATTAGGCTCAACAATTAGAATATATATACATGAGAAGGGGATCTAACAGCTGTCAGTTTCTTGATAATTGCAGAAAAATCAGAATTTACATAAAAGAATAACGCCGGATTAACGGAAACAGACCAGAGCTCAGGTCAAAATTTAAATCCCACAATTTATCCTTTCATATCTTAAGCCCTTGAGGAATGAATTTTCAGCTTATAAGATTAGATATTAGGACTCCAATCGTGGCATCAAAAGCTATAAATGTTAATTCAAACAAACCTTGTTTGTAATTGGTACTTCACCTCTCCGTACATAAAGCAGTACTTCGGGTAAGTAATAGACAGTTAATCGACAGTACTCACAATGGAAAATTCTATAAAGCGATTTCTCTCCTCTTCAACCAAGGAAATCGTTGATAATGTTCACAGATATTTCACTAAAGAAAAGAAAAACAATGCTCCCTTGATTGTGATCGTACAAGTGAGGCAAGAGCAGTTCCAAAAA
>NC_090741.1:99653673-99657022 GCF_036898095.1 Palaemon carinicauda | reverse complement strand
ACATTGATTCAACTTGACTTACTGAGTTATTCAATGTAATTTTTATTCCTTTCATCTTGTTTATGTTTTTACATGAGTATTTCTCTCACAACTTTTAGTTAAGGTTATAACTTTTCAAATAATAATAATAATAATAATAATAATAATAATAATAATAATAATAATAATAATAAAAATAATAATAATAATAATATTGATGATAATGATAATAATTATAATAATAATAATAATAATAATAATAAATAAATGAAAATGAACAATTATTGATATTTATTTATCTTCAACTCATCTATTCAACAAAGGACTCTTTTTCCATCTTTTTCATCAATACTGCAACAAATATATATTCTAAAATTTCACATTTTAATCCATTATAAAGAATGATTTTCTATTTCTGAATCAAATAACAGTAACTATTCACAGGTGGTACTTTCATAAGAAAAATACGGATAATTATGAATAAAGAGAAAGTAGATTGCCATACTTTGGGAATCATCTCGGAGATATAAAGAAATTAAGAGCTTTTGTTCGGAGTAATCTTTTAATGAAGGTTACCTAATTACGCTCTTAATTAGCCATGTATTTGGACAATAAATGAACATTTTCTGATTATTTTTATTTTGTTACTTTATTCTTCCGTTGTTTCTATACATATAGACATATCCATAATCGTGTTTGCGTTTGTAAACTTTCATGAAAATGTAAATATAAATATGGATGAATATTTATTTGCTTTTCAATATTAATTACAGTGCGTGGTTTCATATATGCATACTGTATAACAAGAGAAATGTATTACACGTATTTGAATTCGTCCTTATGTAAAGTGAAATCAGATTTCAGAGAAGACAATCACAAGTAACAAAACAGTTCCACAAAACTACATAAAATATTTAAGAAAGTTTTGGAATAGAAGTTCGGGTGAGAGATATTCTATGCAGATCTAATTTCACTTCTTTTTAAAGGTTTAAAAGTCGCTCATAAATGGCAGAGGACAGGGACTGTGGCAGTACCTAAGGAGACTGACCATATAAAGATCTGATCAGTGGTCAGGGACCGTATCAACACTTGAAAAAAAAATGTATCAATCGGAAAGATTCCGTAAAAATTTACTGTTCCCAGCCGCGTTTCAGTAAAATAGAGACGACCGTAATTTTTACCCCACTTTGTTATGATCTTTTACGGGTTGATGACCGTAATATCCCTCCTTTACGTCAATATCGCCGTTTTTAAAACAGTAAATGCCTGGCAGCATTCCTTTCCGTTTTGTACAGCAAATTTTTATCATTGCACCCAAGCTAAGACCAAGAGGGCCCGGCATTGGCTGCTGATGACGTCAGCATGTACACCTACAAGGTTCCTTAAACCCCCGTCCTTAGCTCACAAGGATAGTGAGGTTGCAGACACGAAAAGAAACTATAGAGCTTGAGCGGGACTCGAACCTCCATCCAACAGATTGCTAAACAGTGATTTTTCCAATAGGATTAATAACTTTCCTTGCTGTTTCTTATCGTATTAATACACTGTATCTTCCACAATAATCATTCATGATCTCCAAGTTGAGTTAAGCTTTTACATCTTTCCGATTTAATTTCACCATTATTTTCTTCAAGCATTTGTCCAATAAGGAAATCCTAGCTTCCATACCATCTTAACATTATAAGAAATTCATAAGATTAAATTTACCCGATATAATAAAGCATGAAGGGTATTATGCTCAAACTTAAAGATTTAAAGGCCTCTCATGAGTGGTAGAGGGAAGGGACAGTGACATTGCCCTAAAGACTGACCATATGTACATATGATCAGCACCTAAGACCCCTCTCCACCCAAGCTAGGACCAATAAAGGCCAGGCAATGGCTGCTGATGACCTAGCAGATAGACCTATAAGTTCCCCCAAGCGCCCCATTCTTAGCTCACAAGGATGGTGAGGTTGCAGCGACCAAAGAAACTAACAAGTTCGAACGGAACTCGAACTCCAGTCTGGCGTTCACCAATCAGGAACGTTACTACATCGGCCACCACAACCCTTGAAGAACTAAAACAATAGTGCCATAGCCTCTGTACCATAGTCTTCCAGTGTCTTAGGTTAGAGTTCTCTTGCTTGAGGGTACACTCAGGTACGCAGTTCCGTATTGTTTCTCTTCCTCTTGTTTTGATAAGGTTTTTATAGTTTAAATAGGAGATATTTATTTTAATGTTGTTACTCTTCTTAAAACTTTATTTTTCTTGTTTCCTTTCCTCACTGGGCTATTTACCCGGTTGGGGCCCCTAGGCTTATAGCATCCTGCTTTTTCAACTAGGGTTGTAGCTTAATAATAATAATAATAATAATAATAATAATAATAATAATAATAATAATAAACAAAGAAATGAAATAATCATAGTAATTTTCATCCTTCACGATGCCTTTGGCCATAATATTCAAAGAAAAAGAGAATCAAAAAGTATAAAATGAAACGAAAAAGATCAATCGAAATATCTAAGGCAAAACACCTGATCTAATTAAGTTTCGGTGTGTCCCGAATTATATAATAAAACCCACGTGCCGTTTGGCATAATGCTGTTATGCTGCATAACCTAATTATCATCTAATTGAACGTAGTTACGAAGATAACGCTATTAGCTTTTGATAGGGCCAAATTATCACATGATACAACTCAATAATCTGTTCGCAAAGCTGAAAAATCTCTTTAGATCTTTTTTTTTTTTTTTTTTTTTTTTAATCAAAATGTTCTGCAATTCTATCATTTCTAAATCGAGTTACGTCTCTTGTTTTGTCAGCATGCAAAATATACAAAAGAAATCTGATTTTTTTTTTTTTTTAATGAAATGCACCTTCAAATTGAAATGGTCGAAATTCTTTTAACAATTTGGCTAATTTTCAAAGATTGTGTTAATGTTAATGTCATCATTAATCAGTCTGAAAATTGATAAAAATTTTGTCATTGAAAAGAAATAACATCGGTGCAATATTCTGACTAGGGCCAGCATACACTCAAAATTTCAAAAGTTCATCACAACCAATTAAAAAAGAGACAGACTGTACCAGCTCCACAACTCCCAATGTGGACTAGTCAATTCAACTATCGTAGACTACAATCCAGCATATTTATATAAATATTGGAATATCTCGATATCATCTGCAGAATTCTTCTACCTAAGGTTGAGGTTTGCTGATCCTCGAAACATTGTCAACAATTGTACTCATTTTCAACGTGTGTAAAATAAACAATAGAATTAATTACTTGACATATATCTCTCAATGAAGATGGAGGAGATACACTCAAATACTTGCTGTACTAGAGGGGCCCTCCGTAGAGCGCAGACCTCCCCAACAGCAGCTGA
>NC_090741.1:99638673-99648673 GCF_036898095.1 Palaemon carinicauda | reverse complement strand
TAGGTAAAGCTTGGAGGGACATCGCTGCAATCAGCAAAACTAAATTCCATGATTTGGTGAAACAAGAACTCGACCATTTGATAACAGAGGTCGCTAGTAACTCCAACAAGTGTGACGGAAAAATATTCGCAGACATATTGAAACAATATGATCCAACAAACTGGAGCAAGTCTGTGGAAAATGTCAGCTAAATAATAGAAGAAATTCCAAAGAATATCCAGGTGATGAAGAGACTTATAAAGAAAGTTTATATCAATCAACACATTCCATCAAAGAACAATAAGAAGTCCAGTATGGTGAATATGCTGATTGATGCATTGGAAAAAAGAATGCCAAAATAGTGCAATACATGTAAGATGTGGTATTCCATTATTAATCCACAACATCTCATCAGGAAATGCGATGCATGTCATGTACCAACACATCCTACATGTGCTGAAGCGCAACATAAAATAAAAAATAAAGACACAAAGGTATTCTTCTCAACATGCTTAGTCTGGATAGAAAATATAATTAAATCGAGACTGAATCTGCAAATAGTTGAAGATAAAGAGGAGGTAGAAGAAGAAGAAGAAGAAGAAGAAGAAGAAGAAGAAGAAAGAAGAAGAAGAAGAAGAAGAAGAAGAGAAAAATGAACAGGATATGTGTAAGGATGCAGAGGTAATCATTGATACAACATATGATGCCATCCATCATCATACTTATGAAGAAATAAATTATCAGATGGAAACAAATAATAGACCCAATAGACTCTACCCGGACCTACATATTTTTAGGGAAGAGCAAGAACAAGAAAATAAAAAAAAAGATAGATATAGTCTGCAATTCACTGAAAAGACGGAATTGCAGATTTGGTTAAAGATGCTACTACAAGTATCCAAAGATATGCCATAATTATGAAATATGAGGTAAATGTTCTTATTTAGACGGGTATGGAGACGAATGCGGAGATCTCCATCCAAAAATCTGCAAAAACCTGAAAGAAGGAAAAGGATGCAAATTCAACGAAAATTGTCGAAATATGCATCCTGCAACCATGAATGAAAGTAAGAAAACTCAACAAACAGAAAAGAAAAATGAAAGCAAAAATGAAACAAAAAAAGAAAAAAAAATCAAGCCGAGTATATACCTCGCTATGCACAAAAGGCCCTAAGATATGATGCCTTTTAACCCAAATATGCATAATTAGAGCCCAACTACAAAGAATGCATCTATAATGCCAGGGGTTGGTGCAGATATGGGGATAATTGCAGGTATACACACAAAAATAAATATGAAGGGAGAGAGCAAATATAATAGAAAAGTTAGATTTTTTAATGGCAGAATTCCTGGAAATTAAGAAAAGAACATCATATCAGAACAGGAGGGAAGCATGGGAGAATCCATATTTTTACCAATATTAAATAATGGGGATGAAACACAAACCATAATAGTGATGAATGCTCAGCGTTTAGTCACGAGTAACTCTAAAAGGAAAATATAGTTCTTAGAAGAACTAATCCAGATTGAAGAAATAGATATATTAGATATAAGTGAAACATGGTATTCCCAAGAGACTGGCAGTGATGACCAGATAAAGGGTTTCCAAACATATATATCAGACAGGACAAATAGGAATCAAGGGGGAACCGCAATATATGGAAGAGACATAAATCAAGGAAAAGTCTGTGAAAAATACAGAAACACATAATGTGAATTAATTGCAGTAGAATTCAAATATGAAAAACTAGTGAATATTGTAGTTTACAGACCCCCAAATACTATGGAGTTTGATATAGTAATAGAAAAAATAGATGATATATGTAGAAACCATAAAGACTGGAATATACTTCTATCCGGAGATTTTAACTTTCCTTTCGTGGATTGGAAAGAACGGATAGAAGAAAGTGGTTGTATATATACATACAAAAAAGAGAGTAATACTAGCGCAGAAGATAAGAGGCAATTTGAAAAGCTTCAAGATATGCTACTAGAACATAATATGAAACAAATAAACCACATTCCAACAAGAAAGGACAATATCCGAGATATAGTATTTGTGAATGAGGTGAATTATGTTAAAGAAATAATAGTGTATAACACGGGAATTTCAGACCACAATGTTATAGAATTGATTGTCCATTCCAAAGCAAGTGATCGCAGAGATAATCAAAGCACAAAACGATGGGATGGATATGGAAAATATAATTTTTGTAGTAAGAATATAAAATGGTCAGAAATAAAGGAAGAATTGAACAAAGATTGGAAAAATGTAATCGTAAGTGATAATATACAGGTAAATACGGATATACTGTACAAAATACGGGAGAAAATTGTTGAAAATATGTACTGAAAAAAAAAAAACAATAAACCTCAGACATGCATACCAAGAGACAGATGAATCTTATTTCAAAACATTAAAAAGTGGAAGAAAAATCTTGCAAAAGAAAAAAATGTATGGAAAATGATGAAATAAAAAGTAAAATAGAAAATGCAGAACAAAAGATTATACAGTCGAATGAAAATGAAAAAAGGGAATTAGAAGAAAGGACACTTCAAAATATATATATAAAAAAAAAAAAGTACTTTACTCCTATGCAAAAAAAGATGAATACAGGGAGGTCAGAAATAGGCCCTCTAAAAATTGAAGGACGGTTAACGAATAAAAAAAGGAAATATGCAACATATTAGCAGATAAATATAAGAGTGAGTTAACGCCAAGAATTGCGAATGAGAATAATGAAACAGAAATGAGAGAAATAAAATGTTGAATATCTAACAGATATAAAAAATAATGAAGCAGATATTGTGCAGGCTATAAGCAAATTTAAGAATGGATTGGTGGCCGGACCAGATGGAGTTCAAGAAATTTTGTTAAAATAACTGCACACACTATCGCAAAGCCGCTTGCAATACTGCTAAGACAAAGTGTAGATATGAGCGAGATATATGTTAAACATAAATTAGCTTATATAACCCTTATTTTCAAAAGTGGATCAAGACTAGAGGCAAGCAATTATAGACCTGTTAGTCTAACATCACGTATTATGAAAGTGTATGAAAGGGTAATAAAAAAGAAAATAATGAATCATTGGGTTAAAAATAATTTGTTCAATATAGGTCAACACCGTTTTGTGCTTGGATAAAGTACACACACCCAACTGATAGCACACTTTGAAAACACATACAAAAATATGATAAATGAAAAAGACACAGATTTGATCTATCTAGATTTTGCAAAAGCCTTTGACAAGGTAGACCATAATATATTAGAGAAAAAAATGAGAAAGCATAATATTGTGGGAAACAGGAAAATAGGTAACAGATTTTCTGTAAAACAGAAAACAGATAGTGGTTGCAAATAACGAGAAATCAGATGAAGATCAGGTAGTATCTGGCGTGCCACAGGGTATGGTATTAGCTGCACTGCTGTTTGTTATTATGATCTCAGACATAGATTGTAATCCTAAAAACTCTGTAGTGGGAAGTTTCGACGATGACACAAGAATAAGTAGAGAATTTACTTGTGATGAAGATAGGAACTCACTACAAAGAGATCTAAACAAAATATATGAATGGGCGGAGATAAATAGGATGGTACTTAACTCCGGTAAATTCGAATCGATAAACTATGGAAACAGAGAAGGAATGGTATGTGCATACAAGGCACCTAATAACGAGACAATCACAAACAAGGAAGCAATTAAAGACCTTGGCGTAATGTTGAACAGGAATATGTTATTCAACGACCAAATAGCAACACTGTTGGCTAAATATAGAGCAAAAATGGGAATGATATTCAGACACTTTAAAACAAGAAAAGCTGAACACATGATTATGCTTTACAAAACTTATGTACGTAGTACACTCGAGTACAATGTGATATGGTACCCACACTACCAAAAGGATATTGCACATATAGAGTGTGTACAAAGGTCCTATACTGCTAAAATAGAAGAAGTTAAGGACCTTGACTACTGGGAAAGACTGCAATTTTTAAATCTATACAGTATAGAAAGAAGAAGGGAACGCTACATGATAATACAAGCATGGAAGGAAATCGAAGGAATTACTGAAAACATCATGGAGCTAAGCCGAGGTAGATTATTAGTGCCCAAAACTATACCAGGAAAACTAAGAAAGGCACACAGTACATTAACCTACAACACACCAGCATCGATAATGCAGAGATTATTTAATGCGCTGCTAGCTCATCTAAGAAACATATCAGGAGTGAGCGTAGATGTGTTTAAGAATAAGGTCGATAAATACCTAAGATGTATCCCAGACCATCCAAGACTGGAAAATGCAAAATACACTGGAAGATGCATTAGCAACTCTGGTGGATATACGAGAGGCCTCACACTGAGGGACCAGGGGGAACCCAAACATAGAATAAGGCAATAAGGTGAGTCTCTCTCTCTCTCTCTCTCTCTCTCTCTCTCTCTCTCTCTCATATACAGTATGTATGTATGTATGCATGTATGTAGGTATGTATGTATATACACACATATATATATATATTTATATATATATACATACACATATATATATATATATATATATATATATATATATATATATATATATATATATATATATATATATATATATATATATATATATATATATATATATATATATATACATTTTAACAACTCAAGGTTTGCAGATGACTTAGTTGTGTTTAGTGAATCATGTGAGGAATCGCAAATAATGATGGAAGATTTGAAAAGAGAAAGCAGCATTGTAGGACTGAAAATGAACATGAGTAAAACTAAGATAATGTTCAATGAAAAGGAAGAGAGAAAACAAATAAGTGTTTTGGGAGAATCTCTAGACTAGAGATTGTAAAGGTATACTTAAGACAGACAGTAAGTGTTCCCCAAGACACGGGACTGAAATTAAAAGAAAGATAAGCATTGGATGCAGAGCTTTTGGTAAGCAAAATGAGATTATGAAAAGAAAATTGACATTTTCTCTAAAAAGAAGGTTATTTAATCAGATGGTCTTACCAGTTTGAATTTATGCATCAGAAACTTGGAGCCTTAGTAAATAAACTAGTTATAATCTAGAGAATAATGGAAAGAATAATAATGGGAATAACAATAATGGATAGAAAAAAAGCATCATGGGTACGAAAGTAAACTATAGAGAATTTTTCAACATGTAAGAAAAAGAAATAGACATAGGCAGGACATATATTGAGAATGGCATATAATAGATGGGCATTAAGAATAACAGAATGGGTCCCTAGAGATTACATGTCTAAGACCTTTGTTTTACAGTGGACTCGTAACAGCTGATGACGAAGATAGTGATATATGCACAACCGCAGATATATATATATATATATATATATATATATATATATATATATATATATATATATATATATATATATATATATACAGTATATATATATATATATATATATATATATATATATATATATATATATATATATATATATATATATATATATATGTGCGTATATATATATATATATATATATATATATATATATATCATTACAAGCTAGGCTATAATTGTAGTTGGAAAAACAAGATGTTATAACCCCTAGGATTCCAGCAGAGAAAAATAGCACATTGAGGAAGGAAAAAAAAATAAAAAAAGTTACAAGAGATGAATAATCAATCAAAATCAAATATTTCAAGAACAGCAACAATATTGAATTAAATCCTTCACATATAAACTATTAAAACTTAAAAACAAAAAACAAGAGGAAGAGAAAAAAGATAGAAAAGCAGAACTCTAATCCCAGAAAGTGGAAGGCCAGGGTCAGAGGCTATGGCACTACCCAGATTAGAGAACAATGGTTTGATTTTGGAGTGCCCCTCTCCCAGAAGAGCAGCTTACCATAGTTAAAGAGTCTCTTCTACTCTTACCCAGTGGAAACTAGCTACCAAGTAATCACAGTGCAGTATATAAACCCTTGAGGGAAGAATTGTTTAGTAATCTCAGTGTTGTCAGTTGTATGAGGAAAGAGGAGAATGTAGTAAGAATTGGCCAGAATATCCGGTGTTTATGTAAGCAAAGAAAAAAGGAGCCTTAACCAGAGAGAAGGACTTGTGACGGCGCCAAGTAAGGGTGTGAACTCAAAGGCAGATTGGAAACGACTGAGTTATATTGTTGTGGAACACTCTCCTTATATATAAAACCTCAAGGCAACAGGACATGACAAGTTCACAAGACAGACAATATCACAGAGGAAAAACCAGACATGAATTTTCATGTTCGTTTTAGTGCGAGGGAAGAGCGAAGATACAAGCATAATATATACAAAAGGAATTATGTACAATTGTGTGAAACACGGTTGGTACATGGCTAAAAATGACATACTGTACATGTTAAATAGGGCGCCCTGATCTAGAGAGGCGAACTGTAGGCGGGTCATCTGGCAGAAGATAAGCAGGTTTTAGACGATCAATGCAGACCCAGTCTTCTTTGCCCCGAATGTTTAGGAGGAATGCTTTCGGACCGCGTCGGATCACAAGGAAAGGGCCCGTGTAAGGGGGCGTTAGTGGTGGCTTGCTGGTGTCGTTGCGCAGGAAGACGTGCGTTGCAGAGTGCAAGTCCGTTAGTATGTGATGCTTCGTTGGGGGTTTGTAAGTCTGGCGGCATGGAGTAAATTTTCCCACGACGTGACGTATGCGCTGGAGATCGTCGGAGGAGGTTGTAGAAGGAAATAATTCGGCAGGGATGACCAACGGGTCGCCATACACCATTTCGGCTGCCGAGACGTCGAGGGCGTCTTTAGGAGTGGTCCTTAGTCCCAGGAGGACCCAGGGAAGCTGAGTAAACCAGTTGCAATCCTTGCAGCGGGACATCAAAGCTGCTTTGAGGGTGCGATGAAAACGTTCAACCATTCCATTGGCAGCGGGGTTGTAGGCCGTTGTCTGATGTAGGGTGATGCCCAGGAGATTCGCTAATGACGTCCATAATTGAGAGGTGAAAGTGGTTCCCCTGTCAGAAGTAATATGCTCAGGGATACCGAATCTTGAAATCCATCCAGAGAGTAAGGCAGATGTACATGAGGCGGACGTTGCAGTTTCCATGGGAATAACTTCAGGCCAACGAGTGGAGCGGTCGATGACGGTAAACAGGTAACGATGTCCTTGTGATGTGAGTAGGGGGCCTACAACGTCGACGTGAATGTGTGCGAAACGACTCTGAGGTTGAGGAAAGGTGCCCACTCCTGAATCAGTGTGTCGATGTACTTTGGAAGTTTGGCAAGAAGTACAGGCACGGACCCAATCCTTAGCATCCATAGAAATGCCGTGCCAAATGAACTTTGCCTTCAGCAGCTGTGCAGTAGAACGGCACGAGGGATGTGAAAGGCCGTGGATGAGATCAAACACCTGTCGGTGCATGGGAGCAGGAATCCAAGGTCGCGGTCTACCAGTACTGACGTCACAGAGGAGGGTGGTGTTGGAGTCTTCGAGGGGAAAATCCTCCCAACGGAGGGACGTGCAGGATGTCCTACAAGCTTCATACTCTGGATCCTGTCATTGGGCTTCAGCCAGGGCGTTGTAATCCAATCCCAGTTGAATGGCAGCCAACATGTTTCTTGACAGGGCATTGGCAACGGGATTCATTTTCCCAGGGACGTATTGGAGGGTGCAATTGTATTCAGATGTCGGCGTTGACGGGCGGACCAGGCGTCAGACTGTCGAGTGAAGGCGTGCACCAGAGGCATGTGGTCTGTGCAAATGACGAAGGGCGTACCTTCTACAAAATGGCGAAAGTGACGGACAGCCAAGTGCACCGCCAGCAATGCGCAATCAAAGGTAGAATAACCCGATTCTGCCTTGGACAGTTTTCTGCTGAAGAAGGCCAATGGGCGGGGCGAGCCTCTGACCACCTGCTCAAGTACTGCACCAATAGCGACGTCGCTGGCATCGGTGGAGAGAAGGAGAGGGGCGTGTGGGATAGGCAAAGTGAGAGCCGCAGCAGTTGATAGGGCCTTCTTTGCATTGCAGAAGGCTGCTTCTTGAAGGTGACCCCAATTCAGGTCCTTTGGCTTGCCCTTGAGGGAGGCGTAGAGGGGAGCAAGAGTGGCGGCAATGGCTGGCAGAAAACGGTGATAATAGTTGATCATGCCCAAGAATTCCTGCAGAGCTTTGACGGTCGAGGGCGCGGGGAAATTCTGAACGGCTGCTACCTTCTCAGGGAGGGGATGGACTCCTTCAGGAGTGATACGGTGCCCTAAGAACGACACTTCGTTGGTGCCAAAGGTACACTTGTCGTACCGGACTACAAGGCCGTTTTGTTGCAGGCGGTCGAGCACGATGCGCAGATGACGGAAGTGTTCCTCTTTTGAGGAGGAGAACACAAGTATGTCGTCCACATAACATACACAGAAAGGGAGGTCCCCTAAGATGCCATCCATGAGACGTTGAAACGTTACCCCAGCATTACGAAGGCCAAAACAGGAGTAATTGAAGGTGTATGTGCCAAACGGAGTGGTGATGGCGGTCTTGGGGATGTCTTCTGGGTTCATAGGCACCTGATAATACCCCTTCAAGAGGTCGAGCGTAGAGAAAACCTTCGCTTTGTGCAGGTAGGAGGTTACATCGGCAATATTTGGGAG
Source organism: Palaemon carinicauda (assembly GCF_036898095.1). Classification (NCBI taxonomy): domain Eukaryota; kingdom Metazoa; phylum Arthropoda; class Malacostraca; order Decapoda; family Palaemonidae; genus Palaemon; species Palaemon carinicauda. Next base: position 99,640,080 of record NC_090741.1, on the reverse strand, counting down.
GGGGTAGTGATCCGGTTCTGTTTGCATGTTCAGGCACCTGTAATCCCCGCACGGACGGAGGGAGCCGTCTTTCTTCAGAACGATGTGTAAGGGTGACGACCATGGGCTGGAGGCCTTTTGGCAATGGCCCATTTTCTCCATTTCGGCGAACGTCTGTTTGGCGGCAGCCAATCGTTCCGGTGCCAGACGTCTGAATTTTGCGAAGACTGGGGGTCCCGTCGTCTTGATATGGTGATAAATACCGTGCTTGGCACGAACCGTGGGCGTTTGGCGAAGTTCTGGACGGAAAACTTCCGGGTACGACGTGAGGAGGTGGGCGTAGGCATCCGTGGGTGCGCTGATGTGGAGAGCGAGGTTAGAGGGGGTAGGTTGAAGAGGTGTCGACAAGTACGAGTCTGCGTTGACCAATCGTCGGTGGGCGACATCGACCAGAAGGTGGAAATGAGAGAGGAAATCCGCACCGAGGATTGGCATTGTGACGTCAGCAACCAGAAACTTCCAATTGAATTTACCGTTTCTGAACGATAATGTGAGGTTCTCGTAACTGTAGGTGGGTATCACAGATCCGTTGGCAGCTACCAAGCGGACGTCGGCCGATGTAGACAGACTACGTTGTGCCTTGAAGAGTTTCCTTGGCAAAAGAGAACGACAAGCACCCGTGTCTACCAAAAATCGCACGCCCGTTCCTGCATCCTGTAACAAGAACAGATTAGAAACATGGGAGGCCACCGCCACAAGCGATGGCCTGCTTACACGTTTTTTGGCCACTGACAATCTTTGGCACATTTCTTCGCGGTTGCCCCGAAGCGGAAGTGGTAGTAGCAAAACTGCGGCAGATGGGAGGTAGTAAGTGGCTGTAGAAGTCGTTCGTTGGGGCGCGAGCGATTGGTGGGTGGTGGGCGGCTGTGTCGCCGCTTCGGCACGTCACGGGGTAGGCGTGTATGTCCTACGGCATTCATGTCAGCTTCGGTTGACGTTGTATAGGCATCCTCGTCGTCAGGGGTGGAGGCGTTGATGGAAGTCTTGAAGTGGCTGTCCATAAGGGCGTCGGCTTTGGTCATCAAGTCCTTTATGGGTAAACTATCGACATCGGGTATGGCAGCGCGTACAGGTTCAGGTAAACGGCGTATCCAAAGGGCACGGAGTAGGTTCACCTCACGAGGAGAGCCGTCTGTGGCAGGTTGAAGGCGAGCGATACTGGTCATTTCCCTGAGGGCAAGCGAAGCCCTTTGGTCCTCCAACGGTTGTTGCTAGAGCTTAAAAAGCTTTGCTATACGGGCGGCTGGCGACGGCGAGTACTGCTGCAGAAGATATGATTTGAGGGCGTCATACGCTATTGGGGTGTCTCCTTGTTCACAAAGCCAGTCAGATATTTCTGGGAAGGTGTCCTCGGGTATCGCCGCGAGA
>NC_090741.1:99626173-99628673 GCF_036898095.1 Palaemon carinicauda | reverse complement strand
AGAGAGAGAGAGAGAGAGATGGAGAGGAGAGAGAGAGAGAGAGTTTTTTCAGAAACTAATAGTTGAAGCGAAAACTGAAATTTGCATGAAAATAGGTCACAACAGTTTCTGAAAGAAAAAGTACAAGTTTTCTGAGGAAACATATTGAATAAAAGGAAATACTTGCCAGGAAGACACTAAATATCCGGGGAGGGGTTGATTGAGTGACTAAGAAAATCTCAAAAAAAAAAGAAAAAAAAAAAGGAAAAAGCAATTTTAAAGTAAACCAGGAGATACTACGAAACATATTTTAGATAAAGTTGAAATATTTCGAGAAAATCTTGAAAATCCGGGAGATTTTTTTTTTCCCAAAGAAAAGTAAACAGTTTCCCAATAATGATAGAGATAAATTATAGGGATAGATATAAGAAAAGAGTTAAAGACAGGGAAAATTATCAATTATTGCAAGATAAAACAATACTCTTCACTTGATATATATTGCAAATGAGTTTGTAGCAAAAAATCAACCTCATCAGTATGTTTTCGGTAAAATCCCTAAGTAGGCCTGCCAGTATTTTATGACAATCTTTGCGTACAAACTATAATTGGTCATATAAAAATCGTCCAAACTTATGATTTTTGTTGTTGCTGCAATCTGCTGACAGATGCCAGGGAATCACATCGATATTGCCAAAAGGATAATATAGCCTAGTATGAAAAAAGGATATTTCTAGCAATGACGAAGGAATTATTTAGTAATTATTTAAAAAACAGACTTAAAATTCAGAAGAAACTTCATGCTCTACGAAAACAGAGTAAATTTTTAAAAGGTGTAAATAGAGTGAACAACATTTCAAGGAAAGATTAAGAAAACGAATGGAGAGAAATTCCAAGAAAGACCCATGTAGTCTGCTTTTTTTATGGGGGGAGGGGGTACATTCATACGCCAGAAAACATAAGGTAGCCCTCTGTTATATAGAACCAGAATTCTTGAACGTTCTTTTTAAAGATGCATATTGTTTGTGAGTCGTTCGGGTATGAATACTCGACCCTTCCTCTTTTATGGGTTACTTTATACTTTCCAATCTTTTTTCTCTTTAGGTGTACTTTCCTTATTGCCCCAATGATGAAAGTACTCCTGTAGGGATTTTAGAATTTTAATTTCCCGACTTGGGTTGCAGTAATCATCATATTAATATATATATATATATATATATATATATATATATATATATATATATATATATATATATATATATATATATATATATATATATATATATATATATATATATATATATACTAATGTATGCGACCCGTCAAAGGTAACGGCTAAATATCTAGATGGATATGCATGCACAGATTCAACCCTACCCACTTCCACCCTTTTTCGTAACTACAACCAGCTGGCTCGGCAATTTAAGGGAGATTATGGTTTCCGAGTGTACTTCTCTGGGTAGCCTCTCTCTCTCCAGGGTATGACTACTCACCCTCCCTCTCTCGATGGGCAGGGAAACATGTCTGGGCAACATATATAGAAAATATATACAGTATATATACAGTATATATATATATATATATATATATATATATATATATATATATGTATATACTTGTAATAAATATATATATATATATATATATATATATATATATATATATATATATATGTATAATATATATATATATATATATATATATATATATATATTATACATATAATATATATATATATATATATATATATATATATATATATATAAATATATATATATATATATATATATATATATATATATATATACACACACACATATATATATATATATATATATATATATATATATATATATAAATATATATATATTGCCAGACCAGTTTCCCTGCCCATCGAGAAGGAGGGTGAGTAGTCATACCCTGGAGAGAGAAGCTACCCCGAGAGGGTACACTCGGAAACCACAATCTCCATTAAATTGTGAAAAGAACGGCGCGAGGAATGTGACGTCAGTACTGGTAGACCGCGACTGTGAATTCCTGCTTCCATGCGCCGACAGGTGTTTGATTTCATTCACGGCCTTTCACATTCCTCGCGCCGTTCTAAGTGCACAACTGCTGAAGACGAAGTTCATTTGGCACGGCATTACTAAGGATGCTAAGGATTGGGTCCGTGCCTGTACTTCTTGCCAAACTTCCAAAGTACATCGACACATGGATTCAGGAGTGGGCACCTTTCCTCAACCTCAGCGTCATTTCACCAACATTCATGTCGACGTTGTAGGCCCCCTACCCACATCACAAGGACATCGTTACCTATTTAACCGTCATTGACCCGCTCCACTCTTTGGCCTGAAGCCATTCCCATGGAAAATGCAACGTCTGCCGCATGTACATCTGCCTTACTCTCAGGATGAATAGTAAGATTTGGTATCCCTGAGCATATTACTTCTGACAGGGGGTACCACTTTCACCTCTCAATTGTGGGCATCATTAGTGAATCTCCTGTGCATCACCCCTACATCAG
>NC_090741.1:99616173-99618673 GCF_036898095.1 Palaemon carinicauda | reverse complement strand
GCTAATGAGGCTGCCATAATCTTCAACAAAACCTGCTTATAAGAGGGTCTACTTCCAAGTGATTATTATTATTATCATTATTATTATTATTATTATTATCATCAGTAGCAGTAGCTAAGCTACAACCGTTGTTGGAAAAGCATGATGTTATAAGACCAAGGGGTCCAACAAGGAAAATAGCACGGAGAAGAAAGGAAATAAGTGTGCTTGAGTGTACTCTCAAGCAATAGAACTCTAACCCAAGACATTGGAAGACCATGATACAGAGGCTATACCACTACCTAAGACTAGAAAACAATCTTAACAGGGAATGACTACTTCCTCTCTCCCTACCCTAAGGTTGGGGACAGTCCAAAGTTATACATCAGGCAATGTGCTGTTGGGCGTGACCGGAAAGACATATATACACACACACACACACACACACACATATATATATATATATATATATATATATATATATATATATATGTATATATATACATATATATATATATATATATATATATATACATATATATATATATATATATATATATATATACATATATATATATATATATATATATATATATATATATATACATATATATATATGTATATATATATATATATATATATATATATATATATATTGTATAATTATATAACTAGACAATTGGTCTTTGTTATATAGGGCGATTATTATTATTATTATTATTATTATTATTATTATTATTTATTCATATACATGGTATCTAGATAACTTGATCAAAGAGTAAGACAATAATCCTTAGTAGGGTGTCCAGCCTCTCCCAGTAAAGCCCGACAATGCCTAAACTGTAGCAAATCACTCTGGTCCTAAATTCGTTTTGTCTCCGGCAATGTCATTTGCGATATCGTGTTAAAGGAAGACTCTCTGCGGGCCCGTCCAAAGCGAAACTTCAGGCGGAGGACATTTGCATAACCAGTTTAGGCCAAGTTGGAATGACTGAGGAAGAGCTCTATTCTGTCACATCTCCAATTGGACAAGTGTTATCTTTTTTAAAGAGAGAAGGTGAAAAAGGTGCAAAAGGTGCTTTTTAGCACTTTTGCCTTGTTTAAAACAATATATGTTAATTTAAAGCAGTTTGAAACAGATGCTAATGGAACTACACAACAAATACTGATATGTTCGACGCTCCCCATTTTGCTATGTAAATTTCATGAATCTTGGGAGAGAAAAATTATCTATATTTCTGCTCAAGAAATTTAGATGAATAATGCCATGTCATATCCAGAAATATATCTCTAAAATGAAAAATAACTCAAGATTGTTGTTAATGAAAAATTTAGTGTGATTACAGATCGAGCGATAAAACTTGCTAAAATTACACTAGAAAACCATCTAAAGTCCAGTCAAAGAACCTATAAAACGTTTACAACACCTCTATATAGCTCAAATCAATAACAGTCCTTTCATCAGACAGCCTCTACAATAATAAAAATAAGGACTGGAATTAACATCTGCAATGATAATTCGAGAAGAGGAGTAAATGTAGAATTAATGAAAATAGAAACGAGAGGTCAATATCAATTTGAAATTCGAAACTTCACAACAACAAAATCACACTGAAATTTAATCTCAGTCTATAACTTTTTTATATATACTCGTAAGGAAAATATTATGAGAACTTTGATATTGTAGCTTATTAATATCAAAAGAGAAACGAAAACGATCCTGAGAGAACTCCAATATTAAAGATAGTTATCACTTAAGGGAAACCAGCTTGACCTGAGTTTAGAAACATGTTAATGGTAACTGGAAATCTGAAAGAGAATACTAAAATTAAACTTTTTAAACTCCAACAGGAATTTGGAATAAAACTAAAAAGAATTTTAGGAAAAAGATGAAACAGAAAATTATGAAATACAATGCTGGTACGCCTTGTAGTTACATCGTATCATTATTATGGTTATCATTATTATTACAATCGTCATTATCAAGAATTTTATTATTCTTATTATTCGTATTGCATTTGAAAATATAAGGACGCAGCTAATATTATCCTTTGTATATCAAGCTTCTACAAACTAGAGAGAGAGAGAGAGAGAGAGAGAGAGAGAGAGAGAGAGAGAGAGAGAGAGAGAGAGAGAGAGAGAGAGAGAGAGAGAGAGAGAATGACATTTTAAGAGAAAATAGGAGAGTTCAACAATAGTAATTTTCATAATAAAATTCATTACAATTTATTTTCTTGAATACATAAAAATTACCTTGACTTTATTTCTTGTAAAGCACAGATGTGTGTGAGTGTGTGTGTACCCAAATCAGCCAAAAGACGAATGCAGCAATTTTAAAACATACTCCATAATTCAAACATCACTTCTTTATTCATGAAATGTTGTCTCCTTATAACGACCCCTTGGTTCATGCAAATATTTCCCCAAAATATGATTCAGCAGAGAAACTTATCCGTCGGCGAAAGGAGTCGCGAATTCATATCAGAATAATGAAATTCGCTTAACACGACGAAAAACATTT
>NC_090741.1:99593673-99611173 GCF_036898095.1 Palaemon carinicauda | reverse complement strand
TTCCAACTACACTCAACAAACTAATACCTCTGAATTACAACACTCATGCACATCTCCCTTACCCTTATATAGTGGTACAATACATGCACAAACCCAATCTACTGGTACCATTGACAACACAAAACACATATTAAACAATCTCACCAACCATTCAAGTACAGTCACACCCCTTCCTTTTACATCTCAGCTGTCACACCATCCATACCAGATGCTTTTCCTACTCTTGTTTCATCTAGTGCTCTCCTCACTTCCTCTATTGTAATATCTCTCTCATTCTCATCTCCCATCACCGGCACCTCAACACTTGCAACAGCAATTATATCTCCCTTCATATTATCCTCAACATTCAGTAAACTTTCGAAATATTCTGCCCACCTTTTCCTTGCCTCCTCTCCTTTTAACAACCTTCCATTTCCATCATTCACCGTCTCTTCAATTCTTGAACCAGCCTTTCTTACTCTCCTCACTTCTTTCCAAAACTTCATCTTATCCTCTTCGTATGAATGACCCAATCCCTGACCCCACCTCAGGTCAGCTGCCCTCTTTACCTCACTTAGCTTGCACTTTACTTCCACATTTTTCTCTCTATATTTTCATACTTCTCTACACTATTACTCTGCAGCCATTCTTCAAAAGCCCTCTTTTTCTCTTCCACCTTTACCTTCACTCCTTCATTCCACCATTCACGGCCCTTCCTCATGCTGCCTCCAACAACCTTCTTGCCACACACATCACTTGCAATCCCAACAAAATTTCCTTTTACTAACTTCCACTCCTCTAAATTACCAGTTTCTCTTACTTGCACTTTGTCATATGCCATTTTCAACCTTTCTTGATATTTCCTTTCATCTCCGGTTTTATTAGCTCTTCAACCCTCACTAGCTCCCTTTTACATCCACCTACTCTATTCCCCCACTCTTTTGCTACAACTAATTTTCCTTCCACCAAAAAATGATCAGACATACCGTTAGCCATACCCCTAAAAACGTGCACGTTTTTCAATCTTCCAAACATTCTTTTAGTTATCAACACATAATCCATTAATGCCCTTTCTACTACTCTTCCATTTGCCACTCTTACTCATGTATACTTGTTTTTATCTTTCTTTTTGAAAAAGCTAGAGCTTATCACCACATCTTGCTCAACACACATATCTACAAACTCTCACCAATCTCTTTTTCACTTGGTGCGCCATACTTCCCAATGACACCTTCTACCTCTCCAACGCCCACTCTAGCATTTAAGTTACCCATGACAACTACATAATTCCTTCTACCCAATCTTTCTACAAACCTAGTTAATTCATTCCAGAACTCATTCCGCTCTTCTTCACTTTTCTCACTACCTGGCCCATATGCACTGACAAAAGCCCAACATTCCCTACCCAACCTAACCCTTCCCCACATTAACCTAGATGATATCTCCTTCCATTCCACTACTTTACCTGTCATCCATTCACTCAGCAATAAAGCCACACCCTCTCTTGCTCTTCCCCTTTCAATCCCAGACACTCTACCAGACATTTCACCAAACAGTTCACCCTTCCCTTTTATCTTTGTCTCACACAAGGCCAATACATCCATCCTTCTATTCCTAAACATACTTCCAATCTCACATCTTTTACTGTCTATCGTACTACATCCACGCACATTCAAACACCCCAAAACTAGAGTGCAGGGAGCAGTCACTCTCCCCCCAGCTCCACCTCTTTGCTGATGTCTCAGAGGATTGTAAATACAGGAGAGGTGGTTCCCAGCCCCCTCGTCCCGTCCCTTTTAGTCGCCTCTTACGACACGCAGGGATAACGTTGGCGCTATTCTAATAGTTTTTATGCCCCCGTGGCCACAGGGGGCATAATAAACAATGAAAATAAAATGTACAAAGAACAGTAACAACATTAGATTAGATTTTTCATATATAAACTATAAAAAGTTCAAAAATGCCAAGAGGAATATAAATAAGACAGAACATCTTGCCTGAGTTTATCCTCAAGCAAGAGAACTCGAATGATGAAACTTGGATAACATTACCTAAATTTCAGTTATAGAAAATCATAGGGATTAAAGAAAAGCTTATGTTTCATCATTATTATATCTAATGTAGATAAAGGATTTGCCAGCAGCCTTATCATAAGACAAAGCTTGACAAATATCCATCTCTACATTCAGTATAATAACATGCAAAAATAGCAAACAAAGATTCTCGCACGATACGATACGTAAACCCACATTCATTACATACACAATTTAAGGGAGAGCAAACAAGACACCACTTGACAAAGTTTACTTATAATTAATTTACAATTGGAAATAGATGAGTTCACCTGAGCGATTTTCCAGCATAATTAAGAAGAGAGGTATGCCCTGGTCCCATCCTAATTAACCGCTGCACCGCACCGAGTTCACCAAACTTTAAAGTCTAAATACACTGACTACTCGATTAATTACTTGGTCTCCCTCTCTCTCTCTCTCTCTCTCTCTCTCTCTCTCTCTCTCTCTCTCTCTCTCTCTCTCTCTCTCTTTGGGGTTTCCTGTTCGTTGAAGTCTGCGATGTGAAATGCACTGAATTTGATGGTTTTCAGATTAAATTGGGCGTGATATTTAAATTACCTTTTGTACGGACAAACTATTGAACTTTGAGATAGATCAGTATTGACATGAGGGTTCTTAATTGTTTTAAACTGTTGCGTGAAATTGAATTTGGTTCTATGAATTTTTTTTTTTTTTTTTTTTTTTTTTTTTTTTTTTTTTTTTTATAAGCAGAGCCATGCATCTAACTAAGTGGGGGGGGGGGGGGGGGGTGTGGGGGGGGGTTGGGGTAGGGGGACTGTTAGATATAAAATATATACTGAGAGATTGTAGTCGCTTACTGCTAAACCAAATTTTATATAAATTAATTTTAAACTTTGGATATCCGCTTGAATCTTGTCGAACATTTTGATTCTTAGAGAATATGTGGTATAATGGGTTTAAAATGCTTAGGGGAGTTCTTCTCAAATGCAACTTAGTACGGAGAGGAGAGTATGTTGTAAGAGGACCAGATTCACTAGAAGTTTAATTATCCAAATTACAAGTCAAGATGCAACCTTAGTAGGATAAGCAGAATGCTCAAAGCCCAAAGGCGGGGTAAGTTGTGATTACCGGTCCTGTTCCAGTAATGTCTTTTCTGCAGGTCAAGAAATGACCACAAATGGTCTTTAACCTTTCTTTGAGTTAATATTCCACATGATTTTGAGAAATATACGCAATATGTAGGCAATGTTAAGAATCGAAAGGCCTAAAATGGCTTTTGAGATTCTAGTGGTTGGGGCCAGGCAGACAATTCATTCATAGTCACTCGATTTATTAGCGCAAAAATAATTTTTGGATTTATTCTGGAACGCAATTAATACCTTCGAAAAGTGGGAATAAAAGTGCATCATGTCATTTCTGGTATAATGCAAACACATGTATATTTATATACATACATACATACATACACACACACATATATATACACATATATATATATATATATATATATATATATATATATATATATATATATAGGCCTATTTGTATATATATATATATATATATATATATATATATATATATATATATATATATATATATATATATATATATATATAATGCTGACATTATATATATATATATATATATATATATATATATATATATATATACATATATATATATATATATATATATATATATATATATATATATATATATATATATATATATATATATATATATATATATATATATATATATATATATATATATATATATATATATATAATCTTACACTGATTCAACTTAACTTATTGAGTTATTCAATATAATTTTATTCCTTATCTCTTGTTTATTTTTTTTCTGTGGTTTATATCTCACAATTAAAGGTTTAGTTGAAGGTTATAACTTTTCAAATAATAATAATAATAATAATAATAATAATAATAATAATAATAATAATAATAATAATAAACAAATAAATAAAAATGAACAATTATTGATATTAATTTATCTTCAACGTATCTCTTCAACAAAGGACTCTTTACCCATTTTTATCAGTGATACTGCAATAAATATACAGTAATGTTTATTCTAAAATTTCACATTTTAATCCATTATAACGAGTGATTTTCAATTTTTGTATCAAATAACAATAACTATTACCAGGTGGTATTTCATAGAAAAATTATGGATAATTGCGAATAAAAAGAAAGTATATTGGAATACTTTGGGAATCATCCCTGAGATATATATATAGAAAAAAATTTAAGAGCTTTTGATCCTAATTAGCCATGTATTTGGAAAATAAACATTTTGCAGATATTTTTATTTTGATACTTTGATCTTCCGTTGTGTCTATATATATTCCCAACTTTCACGAGAATGTAAATATAAATATGGATGAATATTTATTTGCTTTTCAATATTAATTACAGTGCGTGATTTCATATATGCATACTGTATTAAGGGAGAAATGTATTACACGTATTTGAATTCGTCCTTGTGTAAAGTGAAATCAGATTTCAGAGAAGACAGCCACAAGTTACAAAACAGTTCCACAAATCTACATAAAATATGCAAGAAAGTTTTGGAATAGAAGTTCAGGTGACAGATATTCTATGCAGATCTAATTTTACTTCTTTTTAAAGGTTTAAAGGCCGCTCATGAATGGCAGAGGGCAGGGATTGTGGCAATACCTATGGAGACTGACCATGTGAATTTATGATCAGCGCTCAAGGACCCTATCCATACACTTAAAAAAACCGTAATTTTAATCGGAAAATCTCCGTAAAAATATACTGTTCTCAGCCGCATTTCAGTAAAATACAGGCGACCATAATTTTTACCCCACCTTTTTATTATCTTTTACGGGTTGGTGACCGTAATATCTCTGTTTTAAAAACGATAAATGCCTGGCAACATTTTTCCCAGGATTTTTACAGTTTTTTTTTTTTTTTTTACTACAAATTTTTAACATTGCACGACCAAGAGGGCCAGTCATTGGCTGCTGATGACTCAGCATGTTGACCTACAAGGTCCCTTAAATCCCCGTCCTCAGCTCATAGAGATGGTGAGGTTGCAGACACTAAAAGAAACTACAAAGCTTGAGCGCAACTTGAACCTCCGTCCAACAGATTGCTAGACATGGATGTTTCCAATAGGATTAATAATAATAATAATAATAATAATAATAATAATAATAATAATAATAATAATGATAATAAAAATAAACAAATAGAGAAATAAGATAATCATATCAAGTTTCATTCTTCACGATGCCTTTGGCCATAATCAGAAAAGAAAAGAGACTCAAAAAGTTGAAAAACGAAACGAAAAAGATCAATAGAAATATTAAAATCAAAACACCTGATCTAATTAGGTTTCGGTGTGTCCGGAATTATATAATAAAACGCAGGTGCCGTTTGGCATAATGCTGTTAGGCTGCACAACCTAATTATCATCTAATTTAACGTAGTTACGAAGATAACGCTATTAGCTTTTGATAGGGACAAATTAGCACATGATATAACTCAATAATCTGTTCGCAAAGCAGAAAAATCTCTTTAGATCTTTTTTTTTTCATTGAAAATTTTTTTTTTTTTTTTTTAATCTAAACGTTCTGCAATTCTTTTTTTCTAAATCGAGTTATGGCTCTTGTTTTTGTTACTATTCAAAATATGCAAAAGGAAATTGAAATTTTTTTTTTTTTTTTTTTTTTTTTATCAAATGCACCTTTAAATTGAACTGGTTGAAATTCTTTTAATAATTTGATTAATTTTAAAGAAATGTGTTAAGATTAATGTTATCATTAATCAGTCTGAAAATGGATAAAAAAACTGTGAGTTATTGAAAAGAAATAATATAAATCTTATTTGAAATGAATTAAGTAAATTTTTCACCTTATCGTTCCTCCTTCGTTCACTTTTAGGAAACTTGAGCGAGATGATGACAGTTATGATAATTCCTCGTCCATATGTTGTAGTATACAGGGGATGAATTTCTGATAGAGTGCTAATTCTGGTGGTTTGTAACTAGGATGGAGGTGTGCATGAGATTATGTCACATCTCAAAATTTATTTGAAAATCTGAAGGTTTAAGGCCTTTAGAGTCACCCTTTTCAAAAGGAATACAGTAAACGTTTAAGTAAATAAATAAGTACTACTACTACTACTAATACTACTACTAATACTACTACTACTACTACTACTACTACTACTACTACTACTAATAATAATAATAATAATAATAGTAATAATAATAATAATGATAATGTGTTTGGGAATATCTCTTTTGTTTTTGAGGAAAGAGATCTGTCAGGTAATTTCTTCTCTTGTTTATTTTATAGGAAGTGAAAAAAAGCACAATTGTTGACAATATTTAACAGGATCAAGCAATCCATATCCTCAGGTCGAAGCATTTCGAACATGATAAGGTGAAGTTCCAATATTTGTACAAAAACTGGATTTTGGTCTTAAGTCAGTTAAATTCACATAGTTGGCGACGGAACCGAAACCGTCGATCTCTTCTTAGACTCTGATGCACTTTGAATGTTGACTGCACCCAGTCCGGATGTCTCATCAATCAGCTCTGGAATTATGGATAGAGGCTCAAGGTGAGTATTTACTTTTGTAATACACAGTGATTCAGGTGGGGAGTTAAGTTTGTTGTGATTGGATAAGAAGATCACCAGGCCAGATGAAATATCCAGGCAGGCTGTCTCCATGCTCAACTCCATCTTCTAGGGTTTGATCCTTGAGCAGCCTCGAAGTACTGGTGGCCCCATGCTGTCTGCTGGCTGGTATGATAACCTCCTGGGTGGTGGTGAAGGTAGGTTTATATGGCTTAATTAGAACTCCTCTCAGGAAATATATATACATCGCCTATCTGAGGTGTTGCCAATAATGCAGGTGTTTCCCATGATGCGCTTGCAGACAACATTCTGGTCATGGACTTGCAGGATGTGTGGCTCGATATCCCCCTGAAAGATGTGACGGAATACCTGCTTAGAGAGATGCATAGTCGTTATTCCATTGTAGTAGCAGGGCCATATTCGGTCTAGGTATCTACATTGCCCCTAGCTGATCAGTAGCTGGGAAGATATAAGGCAATGGCTCATTGCTCAAAAAACCTGGAATAATACAAAGTGAACCAGTTAGGAGTCAGCATTGCTGTGATTTGACTATGTTCACCAGTTCGGATGAGAGTCCAGGCAGCCTGTCTCCATGCTTAGCTTCATTTTCCGAGGTTTGTTCTGTGGGCAGTCTCGAAGTACGGGCAGTGTCAGGTTGTTTGTTGGTAGGCAGGAGAAATTCATCTTCAATGATATTGTAGGTATGTTTCTCTTACAGGATTAAGTTGCCTTCCGGAATGTGCTGCTTGATGCACCCTCACTTGTGTGACAGATACATAGTCATTATTCCAATGTATGAACTGATACATTCTCAGACAAGGGACTTGTTACAATAAACAATGTTGGTCCTCCTCAAATGGTACTTCTTAGGTGGGATGAGGCAGTTCTCAATGAATGCTTATTGTTCTTAGTTGTCTGATAGTAGATAACGAAGTTAGGGGCCTTACCAGTGTCCAATGTGCTGATATTTTCTTTGACAATGTCCCTGTGGATGAGACTATCAACATAAGGAATGACAAATGTGCACGAGAAGTTGATAACCATGCTTCTTTGCATCTCGAAAGCTGTCGTTTGTTCACTGCTACAAGTTTGCACTAAAAAATCCCCTATCATCTACAATGGGGGCCAGATGTATCTAAAAAGCCAGCAACCTGATGGGTTCACCTTTAGGAGTTCTGCTCGCGAGCTTGTACATAGGAATTGGAAAGCAGTCCGCTTTTTTCCTGGATGTCTTTTGACTAAAGAAGTCCAGGATCTACATAGGATATTCCAGAATTGTAGCAGTTTTAACTTCACAATGGATGCTGTATGTGCCATTCCTATTTACCCCAAACCTACTAGCCTTGGTCTCTGCCTGAAAGGAAACAGTGAATGACCTTCCTGATACTAGACCAGCACCATCTGGGCCTTTGTCCGCAGGTCATTTCCCGCTGCTCTATGTTAGACCACCCATGAGGACCTAGATAGAATAGTCAGGTTTCTGAATATCTGCTAAGCATCAGGTATGTCCAAAAAGAGGTCAGGAAAGCATTTAAGTTAGTTAGTGAGAAGACACCTAGCCTGAACCCGCTAAGAAAATGATTCCATTTTTTTACAAGGGATATTTGCAGTGAAGCCATTTGAGGGATGAGACTGCTATGAATAATGTTTTCAGAGAGAATGTCAGAACCGTGTAACCTGGTACAGCCCTTAAATTTGTTATCTACTCTTAGATGTTGAGAAGAAATAACTTTATCATGAACAACCCTGCACCACCTATGCTGGAAATGTTAAGGAGGACTAACATCAATATAAATGCTGAAATGCTGAAATCCAGGATCTCCCAGGAACTACATTGGTATCATGACTGTGCATCTCTCCTGTCAGTTATTCAGTTATGTCCAGCAGGAGGCCACCAGGAGGAACATACTGCAAACTCATGGCCAATACATTACCTTCAAGCACATCATAGAAAACACCAGCATTATTGGCAGTGCTCCAAAAAACTGATGTCTATGTATCCAGGAAGTAGTTGTGATCCTTCAGGAGAAACTTAATCTCAACACTGCCCAGGCAGAGTTTATCCTGCTAACTAACAGGCAGCCTGACACCACCCATACTTCAAGGCTATGCATGGATTAGACCCTAAATGATGAAGTTGAACTTGGAAAATCTCACCAAAACTGACTTCCTGCTTGAATCCCATGATATACCAGGACATTCCCATAGTGAGCTGTCTTCGCCTGTCATCCCAGCAGCTGATCGGTGCAGTATTCTGACTGGGCCAAGCATACACTCAAAATTTCAAAAGTTCATCACGACCAATTAAAGAAGAGATCAACTGTACCAGCTCCACAACTCCTAATGTGGACCAGTCAATGACAATTCAACTAACTTAAAACTACAATCCAGCATATTCATATAGATATTACAATATATCAATATCATATGCAGAATGCTTCAACGTAAGGTTGAGGTATGCCTGATCTTCGAAACATTGTCAACAACTGTACTCATTTTCAATGTGTGTAAAATAAAGAAGATGAAGGAGATACACTCAAATACTTGCTGAACTAGAGGGGCACTCAGTAGAGCGCAGACCTCTGCCGTGGCAGCTTAGTTTTCAACCTTTTGTTTGACCTTGACCTTTGACCCTAACCTGTATTAATTGGCGAGGATTTTCATAAACCCAAATATGAACCAAGTTTGAAGTCTGTGTCAACGGTGTCCAAACTTATGGCTATTACGTGGATTGGACATTTTCCTTGACTGTGACCTTGACCTTCCAAAATTTGATAATATGAAGCTTTTTACACAACAGTTAATCCTTGCAAGTTACATTACTCTACGATTAAAATTGTGGCCAAGAAGCTGTTCACAAACAAACAGACACAAACAAACACACCAGCAGAGGCAAAAACATAACCTACATCCAACTTCATTAGTGGAGGTAATAATGATAACTAGAGGGGCACTCTGTAGAGAGCAGACCTCTGTCGCTACAGCTTCTTTCTTGACCTTTTGCTCGGCTTGACCTTGACCTTGACCTTTGATCTTAACATGTATTAATTGGCGTGGATTTTCACACACTCAAATATGAACCAAGTTTGAAGTCTCTGTGACAACGATGTCCAAACTTATGGCTGATTACGTGAATTGGACATTTTCCTTGACCGTGACCTTGAACTCCCAAAATTAATAATTCCAAGCTTTTTACATAAAATCTAATCCCTGCAAATTTAATTACTCTACGATTAAAATTATGGCCAGGAAGCTGTTCACAAACAAACACACACAAAAAACAACAAACACACAAACAGGAGTGAAAACATATTATCAGCACTATCTAATCGTAAAGATATTCCAAGATGACGAGGTAAATCGTCTCAGTGGAGACCTAAAACCCGCAACTTTAGCAACTTTTTTAAACCTGCAATATTATCAGTCACGATATACAGCATTTCCTGTAATAAAGAATTCATATCAGGATTAATAAAGAAAAACTAACTGATCCTCTCATGAACGATATCTTTCTATTCTAGATCTTAAGACGTTTGATTACTACGACTTAATGTTTAATGAATAAAACTATTGATATAGCATAATCATTGATAAAACAATTGAATGTTATCTCTACTCGGAATAATAAATCCCAATTATCATATTTTTTTCACCTAGTGTCTTGTCTATGTATAAGGGTGTTCTGATATAAAAGGAAAAAAAAAAAGAAAAAAAGAAATAATTGGCACTGACATTGTAACTGATAACGAAATCATGCCACTATGATCAATACTGAATTAATGCTATCATTATAATTAATATTTTTATGGTGATAGTTTTAATTAAAAATGTCAATAGAAGAGGTCGTATTACAACTGAAATTTAATTAATGTTGTACCTAGGAAATTATATGGAGCAACTGTTATTTTATTAATATCAAGGTTATATATGGTATTGCAACAAACTATCATTTAACACACATACGAACCTACAAGTAGAAAACAAAAAATCGTCAAAGTTAAACTGGCTCACAGTAAACCTCCCTAAATGAAAAAGTTAAAACAGTCAGAATAATGATTGAATAACAAACAAACAAGGGTAAATAACAGCAATAAACAACAATATGAGTCATGGTATAATAATCTAAAGTGGTATTACTGTCCTTTGACCTATGAGTAGGCTGCTGATTACCATAGTCTGTGGTAGGCAAACTTTGTGGAATTCAAGACGTCATTGCGAAATCCCTTCGATAAGGGACATATTATCAATGAATTGATGGTGACTTATTACTTTATCAATTTACTCTCTCTCTCTCTCTCTCTCTCTCTCTCTCTCTCTCTCTCTATAAATCGGTGAAAAATATTCTTTTAAATATGCTGATTTCCGATTACTAGATTTGGATGGAGATAAGTTTAACCGGTCTTTTAAATTTATTTTTATTTTCATTAAGCAAAATTAATTATGCTAAAATGGATATAACACTAAAAACAACAGCATTGCCAAAATGATGCAAAGGGAAAAACTATAATTTGAAAATACAAAACCCTTTTGAATGTTGCAATTTTCATTATGTGTTTTGGAGGCTTTGATTGGATTATCAACTAAATCCTTAAATCACAGAATTGTGCATTTATATGCAGTATATATATATATATATATATATATATATATATATATATATATATATATATATATATATGTATATATGTGTGTGTGTGTGTGTATGCGTAAAAATCACAGGAAAACGTGATGCTCAGATGGAGATGAACCACAGGGAAAATGAAAATACGAAATATAAAATTAGGTCCTGACTAGTTCCTCTGATGAAGTATCATGAAACTACTCAGGACTCAATCTTATATTTCACATTTTCATTTTCCCTGTGGTTCTTTTGCACACACACACACACATATATATATATATATATATATATATATATATATATATATATATATATATATATATATATATACCTGTATATATAAAAATACTACCTGTTGAGATACTAGCACTAGAGCCTTATCGGGTCCTTTATCTGGCCAAACAATACTACATTGGATACCTCTTTCTGGTTACAGCTCATTTTTTCTGTCTATATATATACACCGACGAATGTGGCATATTACTTCCAAATTCTACCCTGTCCTCATACACCTGAAAACATTGAGATTACCAAGCAACTCTTTATCGCTCAAGAGGGTAACTGTAATTGTTCAGTGGCTACTTTCTTCTTGGTATGAGTAAAAGAGACTCTTCAGCTGTGTAAGCAGCTCTTCTAGGAGAAGGACACTACAAAATCAAACCATTGTTCTTCAGTCTTGTTTACGGCCATAGCCTCTATACTATGGTCTTCTACTGTCTTGGGTTAGAGTTCTCTTGCTTTAGGGTACACTTGGCAACACTGTTCTATCTTATTTTGCTCCCTCCTGTTTTTTTTTCTTGAAGTTTTTATAGTTTATATATGAACTATTTTTTTCCAATGATAGTACTATTCTTAAAATGATTGTATTAGATTGTTCATTATTTCTTTTGTTATTTATTTGTTATCTCATTTATTCTCCTTAATATGCTATTTTCCTTGTAGTAGAACTCGGGCGTCTAGCATCTTGCTCTTCCTACCCAAGATCTAAATTTCTAAAAGATTCTTAACAATTGCAAAACAAGACCGTAGGGATTTCATACGTGTTATCATATCTGTATTTCAGTCAAAAGAACCCATCCTATTCTTCACTATTCCTATTCGAAGGTGAATACATTAATCATTAAATTTTCAAGGCTCATTCATATTCTGAAGCATTCATATAATCCTCCGAAATATGACTGACTATCCTATGGGATTTATTCGAATTTGAAGAAACTGGCGGAACAGGTCAAATGCCGATATGATACATAAAAAAAACGAGTCTCCATATATTTTTTCTTATTCATGAACTGATTTGGCCATCATTGCCTCCTGATGATATAATACAGTCACAAAATTACTTATAATTGATGTTCCTATTGCTTATTCTATTTACTTAAAGTACTTGGTAAACAATGATTGGCAAGTAATGCAGTAGGACTCAAGTTTGCTGACAGTCATATTCTTCAGCCAATGTCACCTGTACTGGGTGGGTGGAGTAATTGACACTAGTTGATTCTGTTTACAATCTTTCTTGATACCCTTTTCCCGATGTCATAATTCAGTAGATGTCTTGACTTGGCTGACAGCTGATACCTGTTAGAAGCTATGGGGAAGTACAGAAGCCTAAGGTTTTCAATAATTGCCATGAACCTTTGATTAAACTTCAAAGTGATGAATCTCTTCTCTCTCTCTTTTTTTTTATTAACTTTTCTCCTAAAAATAAATCCAGATCACCTTGGTAACGAATCTATAGCATTCAGGATTGTTAATGATTCTTTCTAGTTATTGGGCCATAACACATTCATCATTGAAATCACTGGCTTATACTGCACCCACTTCTTCGTCAGTGGCTGGTGGTTTATATTTCCATTCTATTGTAACTACACATAAGGTTCTATATTCCATATTTGGGAAACTCTCCCCTATAAGATAATTTCTCTCAAAACTTACAATTCTATCTTTCAAACTTCTTATCACTTCTTTGTCAGTAAAATCTACGCAAAAGACTGCGTAAACCTGCTAACAAATAAGCAAACGTCCCAAACTATTAGTAATAAAAACGAAAAGTAAACAATGCCTTTTTCGAGCCATCAGTTTGGATACCAAATCCGAAAGATTATCCAGGATCCATTTGTAACAAATTACGAAAAAAAAAAAAAAACACATTGAAAAGCTAGAATTGAAAAGTTCAATTAACCAGGGTAGCATCATGCAAAATCAGCTTATGTAAATGCAATGACAGTCAAATTGACGGACGAGTTTTGTTTTGTCCACCGATGATTTTTTTTCCATAAATGAAGAACATCTCTGGATTGCACAGCAAAAAGGCAGAGTGCATAAGCTAACATATTTTGGTGGGTAGAATATTTCTTTATTGTTTATTAATAACGTCGTATATATATATATATATATATATATATATATATATATATATATATACAGTATACATATATATGTATGTATAGATTTATATTCCTATAGATATATGTGACACAGGTAATTACACACACACCAACATACACACACACACACACACACACACACACACACACACATATATATATATATATATATATATATATATATATATACATATATATATGTATATATATACCTGTATATATGTATATATATATATATATATATACATTTATATATATACATATATATAAATATATATATATATATATATATATATATATATATATATATATATATATATATATATATATAATCTCATCCTACGCCTATTGACGCAAAGATTCTCGGTTAGATTTCGCCAGTCGTCTCTATCTTGAGCTTTTAATTCAACACTTCTCCATTCATCATCTCCGACTTCACGCTTCATAGTCCCTAGTCATTTAGGCCTGGGTCTTCCAACACTTTTAGTGCCTTGTGGAGCTCAGTTAAAAGTTTGGTGAACTACTCTCTACTCGGGAGTGCCAACAACAAGCCCAAACCATCTCCGTCTACCCCTCACCATAATATCATCCACATATGGCGCTCATATACTGTAGTATCATGTCCTCCCATTTAACTCCCAATAGTATTCTGAGGGCTTTATTCTCAGATCTACCAAATCTGTTGGGGATTGTTTAATTGTCATACCATGACTAATGTCCATACAATAACGCCGATCTCACTAAAAGAATCTTTAGCTACGGTAAGCAGCTCTTCTAGGTGAAGGACACTCCAAAATCAAACCATTATTCTATAGTCTTGGGTAGTGCCATAGCCTCTGTACCATGGTCTTCCATTATCTTGGGTTAGAGATCTTTTGCTTGAGGATGCACTCGGGCACAATATTCTATTTTGTTCCTTTTCCTCTTGTTATTTTGAAGTTTTTATCCTCTTGTTATTTTGAAGTTTTTATCCTCTTGTTATTTTGAAGTTTTTATCCTCTTGTTATTTTCAAGTTTTTATAGTTTATATACGAAAGATTTATTTTGAAGTTAGTATTGTTCTTAAACTTCTCTTGCAGTTTTTCTTCATTTCCTTTCCTTACTGGGCTATTTTCCCTTTTGGACCCCTTGGGAGAGCCCTTATTTTCCAACTAGGGTTGTAGCTTAGCAAGTAGTGATAATGATAAGAATAATAATAACCTGATTTTTATATGGAATTTCAGGTGATTCGATTCCCAATTTTTACTTAACGTAGCCATTGTCTAAATTGCTTTTTCAATCTTTCGTTAAACTCCAGTGCGAAAGACCCTGTATTTAGAGATCGTAGTTCCCAAATATTTAAATGATTCTACCTCATTAATCCTTTTTCCATCTTTCTCAATTGCATATTCCGTTCTCATCATCTCTGTCTTTCTTTTATTTATCTTGAGAGCAACCTTATGTGATATTTCATCCATTCTGATAACCAAGCATTGCAAATAGTGTGATGTTCTTTTAATAAGGACAGCATCATCAGCATAGTCTAGGTAAACTAATTTACTATTACCAATCCAGTCAAATCCTTCTCCCTCACTAACAGATCTACGCATTACAAAATTCACTCTTCACAGGAAATTAATTTTTAGGACTACAATAACATTAAATTTGCACTTACTATGCTCATGGACAGATTTAATCAAATTTAATCAGATTTAATAACGTAGGAATCTCCTCAAAATTGGCCGATCCACACTATCAAACTCTTTATCATAGTCCACAAATGCCATCAAAAGTGGATTTCTATATACTACGCATTGTTGTTCTTGTCTCAAAACGAAAATATGGTCGATGAAACTTCTGCCTTTTCTAAATACTGCTTTTTAATCTCTCATCTTTTCATGAATCTTTCTCTCTAGGCTTTTTAGAATGAGCATACAAGGCTATATATTTTCATGACAACTGACGTAAGTTTGATGCCTTTGTAATTATTGCAATCAGTCAGGTCTCCTCTTTTTGCCATTTTTACCAACAATTTTAATTTCCATTCATCAAGTTTTGCTTCTTCATGCCACATTCTACAAAATAATCTTGTAATATTCTGGGAGTTACTTCATTTTCAGCCAATATCATCTCCGCAATTATTATACCGTAACCAGGGGCATTCAATCTCTTTAATTTTTTAATGATAGCTTCGACTTCAATTACACTGAAGTGTTTATAAAAAGGGAATGATATTTTGGCTTCCATCGGTCGTAAAAAGGCAGTGAAAACTAAGAAAATATTAATATTCATCATAATCAATTCCCTTACACACAGAGACACAGACAAACACACACACACACACACACAAACACTGACTATCAGTATTCAATTGAAGTAAATATGTTATTTTGTGGCATGCATTTAGATATACCTTATATATATATATATATATATATATATATATATATATATATATATATAAATATATATATATATATATATACATATGTATATATACTTATATATTATATATTATATATATAAATATACATATGTATATATACTTATATTATATATATATATATATATATATATATATAAAATATATATATATATATATATATATATATATATATATATATATATATATATATATATATATATAATTGCATACAACAAAATAACATATTTACTTCATTTGAATAATAATATTCATTACCAAGTAAAACACGAGACACAAGTTTGGTCATTTAAATGCAATACTGATAAAAATCAAACAATAACAAAAGTAACAACACTAATAATAAATATTATATAACAAGTGTATATTTGCATTATATACCAGTCTCATTGCCATTGCAATTCTTCATGCATAAATGAAAGCACAGTTTCTGTACAAAAACTCAAAATATATATACATATATATATATATATATATATATATATATATATATATATATATATATATATATGTATGTATATAAATACATATATACATATATATATACATATATATATATATGTTTATATATATATATATATATATATATATATATATATATATATATATATGTATATATGTATATATATACATACATACATACATATATATATATATATATATATATATGTATATATATACATATATACATATATATACATATATATATATATATATATATATATATATATATATATGTTTATATATGTACATTTGTGTATATATATATATATATATATATATATATATATATATATATATATAAATGTATATATATATATATATATATATATATATATATATATATATATATATATATGTATATTTATATATATATATAAATATATAAATATGTATATATATATATATATATATTTATATATATATATATATGTATATATATATATATATATATATATATATATATATATATATATATATATATATATATATATTACAACATTCAAAAAAGCAACCCTCATGTTAATTACTTCTTTTATGGAACTTTCTCTGTATCTATCAATTTAGTATTTTTTTCTATTACTCTCTAAGTGTTCTCTCCGATTTTAATTTTCATCTTTTATCCCCTGAAGGAATTAGTTAACAAGACTCTGCAAACACCCAAAGTTAAAGGATTCGATTTGTTCGATATCATTCACCCAAAATTTTTCTCTTTTTCTCATTATTCAAAGTCATATCTCGTTTCTGCTTGGCAAGTTCTTGTCATTTACACAACGCAAAATTCATGAATATCATAACAATAACTTGATCCTAACTTGATTATCATGATGTGAAAGTCCTATCAATTGCCATGGAGTTTTGAATTCTTTAACAGAAACCAACACACATTATAAATATATATATATATATATATATATATATATA